>NC_056731.1:688218828-688273828 GCF_019279795.1 Protopterus annectens
TAGACCATAAGTGTGGCACCAGTTATTTGTTTGGAACAATGTTTCCTGTAGGATTTATGAGTCTTTGAAGATTTAATCACTGCTCCTAGCCTGCAGTCATCTTACTTAGTTACCGGAGCACTTCAATATTTACTTCTGAAGTGTAGATTCCAAATGGAAGAGTTCTGAGCACTGAACCCTTGGGCAATGTATTGGCTCATGTTTGTTTGGTGGAGGTACCTTTCATTATTTTGATCTCCTGCATCTTATCTGATTGCCAGTTGCTAATCCAGTGGGTAACAAAAGGGTTATTTTTTTGTTTATTAAACTTTTGCACTATGACTGAGTGGGAGATTTTGTCAAAAGCCTTGGCCAATTTGTGGTAGGAAGTGTGTACTGTTTTACCTTCATCCATTACTTGGGTGACCTTTTCAAAAATGTCCATAAGGTTGAGATGGGGCCAGTGTTTGGAGTTTCCAGTCCTTAGCAATTAATATCATTATAATTCTTTCCACGGCTTTGCATAAGACGCTGGTCAGACTTATGGGTGTGAAATTGCCTGTGTTCATGACAGGCCCTCCTTTATGCAGGGGAATAACTGTTGCTGCTCTTCAGTCACTTGGTTCAAAACCTATATGGAGGATAACGTTGAACAGTATTGTTAGGGATGTGACTAAATTATGTTTTGTGCTATTCAAGATGCTTCTTGGAATACTGTTAGAAACCACTAGCACAATATTTTTTGCTTTTGATAGTGCTTTCAGGACTTGATCTTGTGTGATTGCTGGTGCTAAGTCAGTTTCAGATATTTCTTGTGAGATAGATTGAGGTAGAGGAGAGAGGATTAAAGTTTGAGCTGAATTTATCAGCCAGCAAGTTAGCTATAATCTTTAGCTTTGTGTAGATAACATAGTTTAGAATCAGCTCAGTGCAGTGTTGTGTTGTACTCTTAAGATTACGAACATAACTAAAAAAGGCCTCGCAAATGTCATTTGTTTGGGTGGCTATTTTCACCTCAAACTTGGCATTTGTAGATTTAGTTAAGCACCTGTGTTGCTTGTTTACTTTAATAACGTGGGCTCTGTCATTCTATGTATTGCTCTAATATCATTCTTTTATTGTACAGCTTATTGATATTGAACTTTCATGGGGCGGGCAGGTTGTAATGTGCCCTTCACCGGGTCTATATTAAAACAACAAATGCTAGAAATTGCCAAAGTTCAGATGAGCAAAAATGCTGCAACTCAAAGTTTGTTTATTGCAGTACAGTGAAGATCAGAATGTTTGCCCTTTCATCACTGTAGTGCGATCTTGAAGTTGGAATATATATTTAGCGGGGGGTGTGGGGGTGCAGCCCCCCAAAATAACATTTTTGAGTTTCGACATTTTCGCTCATCTGAGTGTTCGCAATTTCTAACATTCATTGTTTTAATATAGGCCCCTCTTCACCTGTTTCTAATAGATACAGCCACATCTATACAGCTGTTCACATGCTAATATAGTTTAATGATGTATGTTTCCTCATATCAAGTAGTTTAGTTTGGTGGGGATTTGAAGCTTGCCAATGTATCATTTAGGAGTAGATATTTTGTTTTGGAAATATTTTACAGGTACTAGGAGCAGAAGTGGTCCCTGGATTCAGTTTTATTTTGAATTAGACAACTTTATGGTCAGTGGGGATGCACAAGCCAGTGCATTTCTTTGTGCCGGTCCCTAGCCCAGATAAATGGGGAGGGTTGTGTCAGGAAGGGCATCCGGTGTAAAACCTCTGCCAAATTACTTATGCAGAGAACATTTCATATTTCCATACCAGATCGGTCGAGGCCCGGGTTAACAATGACTGCCACCAGTACTGTTAGCCAACAGGGTGCTGGTGGAAATTGGGCTACTGTTGGTCAAAGGAAAGAGGAGGGGGAAGGCATGCCTGAAGGCAGGAAGAGAGGAGGAAGGTTAGGAGTGTAGTAGTGAGAGTAGGAACTTTGAATGTTGGCAGTATGACTGGTATAGAGAGAGAGCTAGCTGATATGATGGAGAGAAGGAAGGTTGATATATTGTGCGTGCAATAGACCAGATGGAAGGGAAGTAAGGCCAGGTGTATAGGAGGTGGGTTCAAATTGTTCTATCATGGTGTGGATGGCAGGAGAAATGGGGTAGAGGTTGTCCTAAAGGAACATTATACCAAGAGTGTTTTGGAGGTGAAGAGAGTGTCTGATAGAGTGATGTTTATGAAACTTGAAACTGATGGTGTAATGATGAATGTTGTTAGTGCATATGCTTCACAAGTTGGGTGTGCGATGGATGAGAAAGAAAACTTTTGGAGTGAGTTGGATGAAGTGTTGGTGTGTGTACCCAAGGGTGAGAGACTAGTGATTGCAGTGGACTTCAATGGGCATGTTGTTGAAGTGAACAAAGTGGATGAGAAAGTGATGGGTAGGTATGGTGTTAAGGAGAGGAATGCAGAAGGTCAGATGATTGTGGATTTTGTGAAAAGGATGGACATGGCTGTGGTGAATATGTATATTAAGAAGAGGGAGGAGCATAGGGTGACATACAAGAGTGGAGGAAGATGCACACAGGTGGATTATATCCTATGTAGGAGGGCAAATCTGAAGGACATTGGAGACTGTAAAGTGGTGACAGGGGAAAGTGTAGTTAAGCAGCATAGAATGGTGGTCTGTAGGATGATGTTGGTGATCAAGAAGAGGAGGAGTGTGAAAGCAGAGCCAAGGATTAAATGGTGGAAGTTAAAAAAGGATGATTGGGAGGTGGAGTTCAGGGAAGAGTTAAGACAGGCACTGGGATGCAGTGAAGAGTTATCGAATAGCTGGGTAACTACAGCAGAGCAAGTAAGGGAGACTGCTAGAAAGGTGCTTGGTGTGACATCTGGACAGAGGAAGGAGGACAAGGAGACCTGGTGGTGGAATGAGGAAGTACGGGAGAGTATACAGAGGAAGAGGTTGGTGAAGAAGAAGTGGGATTGTCAAAGAGATGAAGAAAGTAGACATGACTATAAGGAGATGAGGTGCATGGCCAAGAGAGAGGTGGAGAAGGCTAAGGATAAGGCATATGGAGAGGTGTATGACAGATTGGACACTAAAGAGGGAGAAAAGGACCTGTATCAATTGGCTAGACAGAGGGACAGAGCTGGGAAAGATGTGCAGCAGGTAAGGGTGATAAAGGACAGTGAGGGAAACGTGAGGAGAGTATGTTTAGTAGATGGAAAGAGTACTTTGAAGGGCTGATGAATGAAGAGAATGAGAGGGAGAGAAGGTTGGATGATGTGGGGATAGTGAATCAGGAAGTGAAGCAGATTAGCAAGGAGGAAGTAAGGACAGCTATGAAGAGGATGAAGAATGGAAAGGCTGTTGGCCCAGATGACTTACCAGTGGAAGCATGGAGGTGCTTAGGAGAAATGGCAGTGGAATTTTTAACCAGATTGTTTAATGAAATTTTGGAAAGTCAGAGGATGTCTGAGAAGTGGAGAAAAAGTCTTTTGGTACCTATCTTTAAGAATAAGGGTGATGTGCAGAGCTGCAGTAACTACAGAGGGATAACATTGATCAGTCACAGCTTGAAATTATGGGAAAGTGTAGTGGAAGCTAGGTTAAGAAGGGAGGTGATGATTAGTGATCAGCAGTATGGTTTCATGCCAGGAAAGAGCACTACAGATGCAATATTTGCTCTGAGAGTGTTGTTGGAGAAATGCAGAGAAGGTCAGAAGGAGTTGCTTTGTGTCTTTGTGGACTTAGAGAAAGCATATGACAGGGTGCCTAGAGACGAGTTGTGGTATTGTATGAGGAAGTCGGGAGTGGCAGAGAAGTATGTAAGAGTGGTACAGGATATGTACGAGGGTGGTGTGACATTGGTGAGGACTGCGGTGGGAGTGTCAGATACGTTTAAGGTGGATGTGGGATTACATCAAGGATCAGCTTTGATCCCTTTCTTATTTGCAGTGGTGATGGACAGGTTGACAGATGAGATCAGACAGGAGGCCCCATGGACTATGACGTTTGCAGATGACATTGTGATATATAGTGAGAGTAGGGACCAGGTTGAGGAGACCCTAGAGAGGTGGAAATATGCTTTAGAGAGGAGAGGAATGAAGGTCAGCAGGGCTAAAACAGAATATATGTGCGTAAATGAGAGGGTGGGTAGAGGTATGGTGAGGATGCAGGGACTAGAATTGGTAAAGGTTGATGAGTTTAAGTACTTGGGATCAACAGTTCAGAGTAATTGTGAGTGTGGAAGAGAGGTGAAGAAGAGAGTACAGGCAGGGTGGAATGGGTGGAGAAGAGTGTCAGGAGTGATTTGTGACAGACAGGTACCAATAAGAGTGAAAGGGAAGGTCTACAAGAGGGTAGTGAGACCAGCTATGTTATATGGGTTGGAGACGGTGGCATTGACGAAAAGGCAGGAGTCAGAGCTGGATGTGGCAGAGTTAAAGATGTTAAGATTTGCACTGGGTGTGACTAGGATGGACAGGATTAGGAATCAGTATATTAGAGGATCAGCTCAGGTTGGACAGTTTGGGGACAAAGCAAGAGAGGCGAAATTGTGTTGGTTTGGACATGTGCTGAGGAGGCATGCTGGGCATATTGGGAAAAGGATGCTAAGGATGGAGCTGCCAGGTAAGAGGAAAAGAGGAAGGCCATAAGATAAGGTTTATGGATGTGGTGAGAGAGGACATGCAGTCAGTTGGTGTGAAAGAGCATGATGCAGAGGACAGGAAGAAATGGAAACAGATGATCCACTGTGGCGACCCCTAATGGGAACAGCCGAAAGAAGAAGAAGATGGTCAGACCTAGCAAGTGAAAAAATATGCAAGGAATAGAATAAGATGCTATTTGCAAGGACAAGGTTTTATTTGTGTTCTTTTAGAGGGTAGTTGTTCCAAGGCATTTGTATTGACAAAGTCCAGAAATCTCTATGATTATGCACTAGTGGTAGTACAGGTTTCCCAGTCTATATTTAGATAGTTCAGATCACCCATGAACATGGTACTGGGTTTAATATTAAGTGAGATTACTATTTTTAGATAGGCATTGTGGCTTTCTTGGGTCACAGAGTGAATTCTATAGCTAGCCAATAATTGGATAGGAAACGTCTTAATTTTAATTTGGAGATGAAGAAGTTTTAGTACATCTTGCTGCTTAACCAGCCTTGATGTGAGTCTCTTCTAACTGAAGATTGAGAAATCTCCATCTTTTTACCCTCCTTCACATTGGCTGGTCTAAACTTATAGAAGGCGTTATAGCCCAGCACATTTTGGGTACACTGCCATTTTAAACCACATCTCAGTCACTGCACAGATGTCTACTTCATCAGGGTAAGGTTGTGGAGTTTCTTCTTTAGTAGCCTTTTTATTTTCCTTTGCTTGATTCATTATATTAGTAGGTATATCTGGTTAACATTGGAAAAGAAAGGCTTTACCAGAAAGGCTCATCCAGACTCTGCTACACTTTGCTGTGAAGGAAAGGTTAGTTTGCTGTTATTTTTTGTATTACTGTATTGCCTTTCTATATTTTGAATACTGTAGTTTGTTTTCTTTACCTTGTGTTTTGCTTGCATTCTGTTTTACAGCATATTAAAACTTCAAAAGAGACCACAGCTCTCTCTGTTCTGAGTCAGGCAGAATTTTTTTTTCACGCCCTCCCACCCATTTAAGTTGTCTTCTTAAATACCACTGTCTTTCTAGTTGCCCGCCTCTTATGTTAATCTGACCATATATCTCATTTCTCTCTACTTTCACTGGCTTATGTGAGTAATCACAAAATCATCAGTTTTGAAATCCCACCCCTTCAATTATTTAAATTTATTGGCCATCCTACAGTATTTCATAGTACCAAAATACAAAAGTGACCACCCCTTTCAGTCCATCTTGCTGTTTTAAAAATAGTAACTCTCCACTAAACCTTAACTTTTTAAACAGGTAAAACTCAAGTTACCTACTTTCACATCTAACTTCTCTAGTGCACACTGCAGAGTGCATTCTTTTCAATCTTACCTGTAAACATCCCTGTGACTAGCACTTTCTCTAATACCTGCTGGAAAGCACTAGGAAGCCTTAAACTCATACAAACACTGAACTCTCCTTGTTAACAAGGAGAAATTAATAGTAGGCACTAAACAGCCTATAATTGCAAAGTACCTTGCTAAGGAAACAGCTCCTATACTTTACAAAGAAAAAAAAAAGCCCCAAACCAGGCATGTCCAAGGGTCAGCTTCCAGTGATTTCTCCTGTCCACCTGGTGAATCTGGGCATACTGGGGCAATGCAGCAATTGCCTCATGTACACAGACAACCCTCTCCTCCTACCACCCAACACTACAACCTGTGAGAGATGCACTTACATAGCCAAAATGGAAGCAAAGCTCTCTCCACCCAAGATTGTGCTAAACAGTCAAGAGGAGAAGGTTAACACCCACACTACACCTCAAGCAACACATAGCCCTTCTAAACCCGCACCACCAACACCCACATATAGCAACACTAAATCCACATATGCAGAGGCCCTTAACTGTAACCTGCCCAAGCAAAAAAGACCTCTGAAGCTGAAACGCAAACAAACACCAATCACGACCAATGTGTCACATAGTTCACAACACCAGTGTGCCACCCAGCAACAGCCCCTAAGGCAAGACAATGTACCTAACACTTTAGTCATAGGTGACTCTATAGTCCGGCACACTGATGTCCCTCTCACCAGGTTGAATAAGGAGAAAATTACAGTCAGCTGTCTGTCGGGTGCCAGGATCCGCCACATAACGCATGCACTCAAGTCACTCCACAACAAGTACAAATATGACTCTGTCATTGTCCATGTTGGAGTGAATGACTTGAGACGTACCTCCCTGGACTACATGAAAAGAGACATGGAAGAGCTCTCTGATCATGTGGCCCAGGCAGGTATGACACTATCCCTGAGTAGCATCCTGCCTTCGCCCAGAATGATACCACAATATAAGGATAAAATGATTGACTTCAACAATTGGCTAAGCTTATGGTGTCATTCAAAGGGGATCCAGTATCTGTCTGCCTGGGATGACATGATTGACAGCCCACGATGCTTTGCCAGAGATGGTCTGCACCTGTCGCCCCTGGGATTCAGGTTACTGGCTAAGGCTCTTGCCACCCCTATAGTGCCTTTTTTAGGCAAACTTCAAAGGACAAAACCACCACCATAACAGGTACAAGCATGCAAAATCTGAAGGTAATGCTACTCAATGCTAGAAGTCTAAACCTCAAAATGCACTCTCTCGAGGCACTCCTAAAAATGGAGAACATCGATATCTGTGCAGTAACTGAGACCTGGTTCAAGGCTCCAGAGAGCACCCCTGCAATACCAGGCTACAACTCTTACCACACTTTTCGGCCACCAAATCAGGACCGAAACACTAAAGGTGGAGGAGTGTCAATATTCACCAAGGATATTCACACCATCAGGCTAGTTGCCCAACACAATGTGTCTGAAATTCTCCAAGTGCAACTAACACTAGGTAAGACTGCAATCCAAATTGTAGCTTGCTACAGATCCCCCACCATACCCCAAGATTCTCACTACACCTTTCTAAACATACTGGAAAATATTAAGATAGAACCAAACACCCTAATACTGGGTGATTTTAACTACCCTGCCATTAACTGGGAAAACTACTCATGTTCCAACACCTTTGCGCAACGGTTCTTGGAACGCCCTGGATCAACTAATCCATAGTCCCACCAGGGGCTCCAATATCCTAGACCTAGTCATTACCAACATGGAAAATCAATGCTCCATACCTATGGTCACCCCCTCGTTGGTCAGGTCTGACCATAAGCTAATCACCCTTAACATCCACATCCCACCCCCACCCCCCAGTAAAGAAACCACCATAAAAAACTTCTCCAAAGCCAACTTCATGCTACTCAAGTCAGAAGTGACAAACTTCATGACACCCATGCAGACGGGAACTGAAAGTTCAACTGCTGAATCCTACACTATGGCACTGTACGAGCACATCCACTCATGCATAAATCGTGCCATCCCAAATAGAACCAAAATGCTCTCATCCAAAAAATGGAAGCCAATCTGGTGGTCCCCTGCCATAAACAAACTTTACAACAAAAGGAAGAAACTTTTGCAGAAAAGAGGAAAATCCCAGGATGCAAAAAACTCCCTTACTAGCCTCAGTAAGTAACTGAGATGCCTCATAAAATCCTCCAAAGCTAGCTACGAAAATAAAATTGCCAAAGATTCCAAAGACAACCACAAAGCATTCTATAATTATGTCAAGAATCTAAATGGCAATGCTCAGATCTGCTCTGAGCTAAAACAGAATGGCATTAAATATACTGATCCGAAGGATATTGCCAATATCCTGGCAGATCGATTCAGTGCCAACTTCACAACACTCTCACCCCCTAAATGGCCCATCTCAATACCGAAAGATTGCCAAATTCCAGTAATAACGGCCACACAGGTACAAAACGCACTCTCTAAAGCCAAGAATACAGCATCCATGGGACCAGATGACATCCCGGGCTATGTACTACATGAACTACAATATGAACTGGCACCTCACCTAAGTGTCATGTTTAATCATAGCCTCACCTCAGGTTTCGTGCCCACTGAGTGGCGCAGAGCTACAGTTATCCCAATCCACAAGGGGGGATCCACCTTGGATCCCGGAAACTACCGTCCCATCAGTCTGACAAGCCTTATCTGCAAGGCTATGGAGCGTATTATCATGGAACTTATAAACAAAGACATTGGCAACCTTCAAACACTGGACCCCACCCAGTTTGGGTTTGTGAAGGGCCGATCTTGTCTCCTGAACCTGATTGACTTCTTTGAATCAGTCTCCAGAGCCATGGACAAGGGTAAGGTGGTCCACACAGCCTATCTAGACCTTGCCAAGGCCTTTGACACCATCCCCACTCTGGAATCATAGATAAACTTACTAAGTTGGGCATAAATCCCTATGTCACCCAATGGGTTGCTAAATGGCTTACTGATAGAACCCACACTGTAAAAGTAGCCGACTCCAAATCCAGCTCCAGACAAGTGACAAGTGGAGTCCCTCAGGGTTCAGTCCTGGGGCGCTCTTGTTTGGCATCTACTTCTCTGAAGTACAGGTCAACACTAAGGGACTCTGGCTAACAAAGTTTGCAGATGACTGCAAACTGGGAGCCATTATTGAATCCCCAAATGATGTGGATACTCTACAAAAGGGCCTTACAGAAACAGATGCTTGGTGCCAGAGCCATGGGCTCAAGCTCAATGCCAAGAAATGTATTGTTATCCCCTTTGGGAAAAAACATGTATCCATGAATTACCATATAGGTGGCAGTACACTAAACACAGAAAGTGTGATAAGAGACTTAGGGACACAGGTGGACAGTGGTCTCATCTTCGATAACCACATCGCCACAACAGTCAGGAAATCCTTCTATGTAGCACACCTCATCACGAAGGGCTTTTCATCCAGAAAAAGGAGGTCATTGTCCCACTGTACTCATCCCTCATTAGACCCATTATAGAATACAACACCCCATTTGGTATGTACCTCTCAAGACATCTGCAACAACTGGAAAGGCCTCAGAAATACCTCACTAAAAAAATCACAGGCCTAAAGCAGATGCCCTACGCTGACCGCCTTAAAAAACTCCAGCTATACTCTGTCGCTTATCGTCTACTCAGAGGCGATCTCTGCTTAACATACAAGGCCATGTCAAACCCAGAGCTGTTGGACATGCTACACTTAAAGAAATCCCAATCCCTCAGAGCTACACGCTCCAGGGATCTAAACCTTGTCATCACAATAAACAAAACATGTTGGAGGGATAGGTTCCTGACCCAGAGACTCCCCAGACTATGGAATAGATTGCCCATACATGTCAAGCAGAGTGCCTCTTTGGACCTCTTCAAGAGGAACCTTTATGATTGGATGGGAGAAAGGAAATTCACTCCAGGGATCACGTCAGTCGCCCTACTAGACAGGGGTCCAGGAAAGTAAATAATGTGGGAAGAAATAGCCAGGGAATTGTTATGGCTAGGCTTGTATAGGCCCTAGGGCTGATAGCCTAGTACCAACCTATGAACCTATGAACCTATGAAGAAAAACACTTTGAGGGTGGATAATGTCTTTACCAATATTCAAAAGCCTAGATGGGACTGGTGGAGACCATCCCTGATGAAGTATCATGTTCTATTAATCATGTCCTTTCAGGCTGACAAATATTGGACCCCCTTTGAATGAAACCAAAAACTAAGGCAATTATTTTTGCTTATATTGTAGCAGAGAGAGTAGAATGCTGCTCAGTGCTAGGCTCATACCTGCCTGGGACACAGAGTCTGAGAGCTCTACCGTGTATCTTTTTGTATAGTTCAAGGAGATGCAGCTCTAGTCATTGACATTCACATTTACTATGACATAGTCATTTTTGTATTTGTCATTGAAGGACTCAAGTGTATGTGTGATCTGACAGATCCTGGCACCAGACAAACAACTACTTGGTAAAAATTACATCTGTATGTCTTACAATGGAGTCCCCTATAACTAGAATGTTTGGTTTAGTGGATACCTAGGTTAGTACTAGGCTAACTGCCCCTGTGAGGCATTTTAAGCCTAGCCAATTATCCCCTGTGAGATTCAAACCTTGTACCTTGTGTTTGTAAGGCAAACACCTTAACCATTAGGCCACCCTCCCAGCTCCTGCATTAAAGGCTTAAAATCTATGACTATGGGACTCCTTGTGCTATGCGTGGTGGTAGGTTTAACCAGTGGACAGTGTTGCTAAGGGTGCTTCATGGCCAGTGTTGCATTCTGGAGGTCTTTAAGGTTTAGGTAAGTTAATCTTTAGAACCACAGCATATGAAGGATTATTTGTATTATGTTGGTCATGGTGACGTGTTGTGTCCTTCTGATGATCCTGATGTCTGAGTTGTCTGTGTGTGAGCTTTAACCTCCAATGCCATTATATATATGTACATCTGTCACACACACTGTGTTATTCTGTTTGCGTAATAGATGATTGTCAGAAAGCATGAGACAATTCTTATATTGTCTCAAGATACCCATCTCAATCAATTTTGGGAAAGTGCTTCATTTTATAGCCTAAGATATATAGATGTCCTGGGCATGTTTTATTGCAGCTCAGGGTGTGATTTACTTCACTCGGTACAGATTACTAAAGCCTCAAATTTAGATTGCTAACATTTTATGGATTAGGAAGGCTTCCTCTAGAGAAAAAGGCTTTTGTACAGCCAGTCTACTATAAAGGGTGTCCAGTGGTGGCAGTCCCTTTCTGGTGAAAAACTTAACAGTTCAAGGCTTTCCACACTTCTGAGAGTCTTGAGTAAAATATTCTGAGAGAGCTCAGCTCAGTGCAGGTTATAGACAAGCTATATGGGAAATTAATGCAAAAAACAATAAATCCAGCCAGTGGAGCTCTTTGATTCCAAACTTGTAACAAATCACAATTCTCTCACCACTATGACTCTGTGCTACAGGTCTAAGTTCCCAAGTAGGCTAGAAATTTGTGAGATCAGCTAAATGGGAACAGGGGAAACCTGTGGTTAATTTAGAAACCAGGAGGTAGCAGCAGTGTGAAGAGGATTTAATGTTACAGTTGAAGGTGTGGGGGCTGTAACGATGTAGCAATCAAAGAACAGGGAATCCACAGCAGATGTAACACACAGAAAGCTCTTTAAGTACAGCTTAAACAGATAAGTAATAACAAATTCATAATTTTTGGGTCTATATTACAGTGTCGAAAAATGTCTTCAGCGAACACCTGTTTGCTGACCAATAAACAATAAAATCGAACTCCCATAAATGGCCATTTCAGCGATTTTTTCCTAGGGTAAAAAACACTTGGCCATTGTCAGGAATTTGCTCTTTTCCCCACTGTAGTGTGATCTCAGAGTTGGTATATTTAGTCAGGGGGGTGTGGAGGCACATCTCCCCACATGGGGGGTGGTGGGCAATGCCCCCCACATTGAAGGGTTTAAAAGTTTGTCTGGTTTTTGGTTGGCGAAGCAATTTTTTTCCTCTAGGAAAAATTCACTGAAATGGCCGTTTGAAGAAGGTGGATTTTGCTGTTTAGTGGGTGGCGAACAGGAGTTCTCTGAAGAGATTTTTTGACAAGGTAATATAGATCCGATCTTTTCAATGTAATTTGATATGCACAGTTTTCTTTGGCACAGATCCTGCAGCAAAACAGGCAACACTGAACTATTGTGAAATAAAACTATAAGACTCTGGCACCCAACCAGGCAGAAAATTCAAGTAAATGTAGTTAAGGAAAAATGAGTGAAGAGTGTATAAATGTGCAAACGAGGCATAAATCCTGCAATATATCAACTTTTCCATTACTGTGAGTACAACTACAAGACTGTGTCACTAGACCAAGCAGAAAACCAGAAAAAAATGAGTAACTTTTTGCTAGGTTAAAAAAAAAAAAAAAAAAAAAAAAACGAAAAAAAAAAAAAACAAACAAACAAAAAAAAAAAGTAGAAAAAAGAAAAAAAAGAAAAGAAACAGGGGACATAATACTGTTCAAGGCTTTCCACACTTCTCAGTCTTCTGTAAAAGATCCTGGCTTAGCTCAGCTCAGTGCAGGTTGTGGAAGACAAACTGGACAGAAAACCAATCCAAAAAAAAAAAGCCAATAAATCTAGTTAATGGAGCCCTGTGACTCAAACTGTGAAACAAATTACAATTAACTCACCGTTATCACTCCATGCCACAGGCCTAATGTCTCAGGTAAGCTAGAAATGCATGAATTTAGCTGTACCAACAAGGGCAAAGAACCTGTGGTTACTGTGGCAGCAGAATGACTTGTACTTGATGTAACAGAAGAGTGATGGGAGGGGGCTATAACAATGCAACAATCAAAGAGCAGGGTAATCAGCAATTTAGCAAACAGTCAGCTCTGCAAATGCAGCCTAAACAAGTAAATAGTAAACAGAATATATAATCTTTCAACAGTAGAGTAGAGTATAAACACTGGTACAAATCCTGCAGCAAAACTCACAGTACTGACACTATTTTGAAATGAAACTACAAAAATGAAGGCACCCAACCAGACAGAAATTACAAGTAAATGTAGTTATAGTGAAAAAACAGTGAAAGATGTATAGATGAGTAAATGAGGACCAATCCTACAATGTATCACTATTCTCATACTATTGCATATACAAATACAGGACTATGGCACCATGCCAAACAGAAATTATTAGCAAAACGTTTTAGGTTAAAACCAACCAAAAAACTAGATTTAAGGTACAGTAAACATTATTAAGTCACAGGCAACATGAAATACAATTGAAAGATAGAAGGAAAGTTGAAGTAATAGCTTTTTCTCTTCCCTTTTTGATGAAAAATCTCACAGTTTAAGGCTTTCCAAGCTGGTCAGAGTCAAGCCGTAATTTCTATTTATTTATTTATTTATTTATTTATTTATTTATTCATTCATTCATTTATTTATTTATTTATTTTTGCTTTTCTCCACATTCTATGGATATTGTACTGTCTAATTTCAGACACTATTGCAGTTATATATATTTTTGGATAATTTGTTTTCTTCCTGGATAATGTCTTTTTTGCTGTTCAGAATTGCTGTCTCTCCTACCTTTTGAATGACTGGGAACCTCAGTACCTTATTGATCAGATTTGTTCCATGTACATTTTTATCCTAGCTGTTTGTCATATTAGGTAATACATGCAATTTGGTAGATTATCTGTGTGTTTGTACATCTTTGTGCAATACATGTCTATCCTTCTATCTACTTCATTTTCATATATGCAGCTTTAAATGGTCACCATAGCTGCATGAATGGCATAAACATTCATACTCACAAGGGTGCCAGAACCATAGGATGATGGGGTGGCTATTGCCCCAAACTTTAAATATAATCATTGATTGTGCCCTTGAGTCCAAGCTATGTTGCAAAAAAATAAATGAATAAAATAAATAAACAAATAAATATATAGTAAGCTGTCGTGCAGTTTAACATAAATGCACTGTCACTGTTCAGCAAATGAACATGTCATGAAGGAGCTAAGCTGCAGTTACTTGAGTTCTTACCTCCTTTTTTTCTGATTAGACCAGACCTTCAGACTGTAAGTGCTCTAGATTCTGTTATGTCTAGTCACATAAGAGCTACATTGTGGTTGGCTGAAACTGCAGTAAGGGGGCAGTGCTAGAGGGCTGCAGGAAGTAAGTAATGAGCAGACAAGGAAAGCAGTTATTTTAAAAGAAAGATGCCAGAAGAGAAGGCGGTGATAGTCAGAGGAACTTCACTCTGGGTATTATATGTTGTCTCATAGTTTTGCTCAGCTCTTTATAAATTCTTTGTTTCTCTACTAATTCCCTGAGGATTAGTCTGTCAGCAATGTCAAACATTATTATGTTTATTGTTTAGAAAATACATGTTGATGCAAAACCTTTTGTTTACTTAGCTTTTAAGTAAATCAATGTAATTAACAAATGTGTATTGATGCTAAACCTGTTTCTCTTTGTTCTCAAATGAACTCGAGTAATATACAAATTATCCTTAATTTTAGGCCTTAGTTCCTCATTACAACTTAGACTTGTTTTTGATTCCTGAGCAAATAGGTTGAGCAGTATGAAAAGAGTTATCTTTATTTTATAATGCAAGGCAACTGAGGGTTGAATATGTTGTGAGTGGGGAGAATTCCATTGCCCATGCTTGTAAAACATATAATTTTTTATTTACTGTTGTTGTCTTTCGGCTTTTCCCAGTTAGGGGTCACCACAGTGGAACTCCGGTCCGCTAAGACATTAGGGGTTTATGTTTCATTTTGTTCTGAAAATGTTGTTGTTGTTGTTTTTCGGCTTTTCCCGGTTAGGGGTCACCACAGTGGAACTCCAATCCGCTAATGATTGGTAGTAGATTTTGATGAACGCCAAGGTGCCAGCTCGACATTCAACCTTCAACGAAGGCACGCCCTTTTACGCATGTCTTTCGAATGCCCAAATAAATGGTGATATAATTTTGTTCGATTATTTATTTTTTTTAAGTGAACTAGAATGATATTTAAATATTGCCTCTGGTTGTGGAATTTGTCGTCTTTTATGCTTGTTTTTGCTCCTGATTCTTGAGCAAAGAATTTGAAAAGAATACTGGATAGTCCTACATTTCATCTCTCTCAGATGACTTTGCCTCATGTCTACATCTGTTCATTGCAAATTATGTGGATTTATGATGAATCTAGTGACCCAAAGACCTCTAGCTTAATTCAAATATTTATTCCACAGTTGTAACTGTGCCCTCCTGGCCAGTTTGAGTGTGCTGAAAAGATGCATAAAAAAGGAAAGTTTCAGCAGGGCTAGAAACCTGACAGTACAAACATGGGCTCAAGATGATTGTCACTATTGATGTGACATCCCAACTCCATGTGCACAAATGGAAAAAAACGATGCAGATGAGTGGATGAACAGACCAGTAGGACTGAATTTCTTGCCTTAGTCATGGTTCTTGTTCATCATGCCATCACAGGATTAAAAGGTAGGAGGTTCTAATCTCACAGCAGCCAGTGTGTGTGTGTGTGTGTGTGTGTGTGTGTGTGTGTGTGTGTGTGTGTGTGTGTGTGTGTGTGTGTATGTGTCTGTGTAAATATGACCTGAAGTACTGATTGTCTCAGTAAAGCAGTAGCCTGGAATTAATTCATACGTCTGTGGTGACATTTGCATTAAGTACTGTGTCCATTAAATTTTGTTTTTAGATAGGTATGGGGTTCTAATCTCACAGCAATCAACATGTGTGTGTGTGTGTGTGTGTGTGTGTGTGTGTGTGTGTGTGTGTGTGCGCGCGTGTGTGTGTGTGTGCATATATGGAGTTGTGTAAATATGACGTAAAGTACTGATGGCCTCAATAAAGTAGTAGCCTGAAAATTCATATGGAGATTGGGGGTTGGCATAATAATTGAGGTGTTTACCTCACAGACAAGAAGTACAGTGTTTTATTCTCACTAAAGGAAACTGGCTAGGCTTACAATGGCCCACTAGGACAGTTAGCCTTGTACTTGCCTATAAAACTACAAACAAAATAAATCTAAAAAGCACCTCAAAAATATCTAGAAACCCTGTAGATTCTGGGGGCTGTTGGGTCTCCAGACCACTGACAAAAATCTTTTATTACTACTGCAGTTATTAAAGTGCAGTTTTGGTCAATTTAATGTATTGAAATGATACAAAAAACAGTTCAACAGTTAGATAGTATATGAGCGATAAGTGAAAAAAGCTATCTGGTTGATGTGGGAAGGCCAGAATGGTGAAAAACAGGAGGAGAGGGAAACACTGGAGGTTGTGCACTGGAGGCAATAACAGCTGGTGGAGGGTCCAAAGAACTTCTTGACTGAGTTATCATTTCATCAGAAAGAAAAAACATATTTCTTTTACTTGTAACATAGTGGCTACATTGCCAGGCTTTCAAGCGGTCAAAGCTGTGGAATTAAATTCAGAGAGATGCTGTAATGGCATTTTTAAAGACAAAATGACAGTCTTGGGTGTGTTTTGTGGCCAGATAAACTGTCATTATTTAAACATTTTGCAATAAAATCTTATAGGGGACAAAGATATAGCTAATGTGCCTTTGCTACAGCTGTTTTTGACATTTTGTATTGTACTCTACTTTTGTATTGCTGCTTCATACAGTACATGCAGCAATTGCCTAAATTGTTTCTTTATTGAATTGTCAAAACATCAGAAATAAAAAGCTTCTGAACTTTGTTATAAAAAATACAAATATCAAGTGGCTATTGCTTTGGGCCAGCTTCGTAGGTGTGCTGCAGTGGAGGATCATAACTGACTTTCTAAGTTTGTTTTGAAGCTGAACATGTTGTTGTTATTACTTGAACGTTTTATAATGACATCTCAAATGAAAAGAAAGATATAGTCTTTCAAAGACAGGCCACGGTACCTTTATTTTATATGCTCTTAATGCTACTTTCTGACATTTACATCATACTAATTTGACATTTTGCACTGTACTCAGATTTCATTTTGGATGCTATAGTGAACCTCTGCAGAGAAGGCCAAAAATAATTCCCAGTACATGGGTTCATAGGTTCATAGGTGTGTACTAGGCTAATGGCCCTGGGGCCTTTACAAGCCTAGCCCATAGAAGTGTCCTGGCATTGTGCCATCATCATCATTTTAATCATTATCATCAATCATTTGATTGTGACATCAAAAGTAAATATCTTTTACATTTCACCTAAAGAAAAAAAAAAGTTTTCCTCTTTTAATGTACTGTGGCTATAGCTGTGGAGTCAAATTGAGGGGTGCTGTACAAGATGCATTGATGCACTGAGTTTCTATTTGCAGCTTTAAGTATGTTTAGTAGCTGACCACCATGTTATTACATGAAATGCTCTTTCTGGGTCAATAAGAGCCCCTTTGGACCCCCCACCTTCAGTTTTATCAGGTAATACTCAATTATCTTTGTATATCATCACTGAATTCTGACCTATTTTGTTTTCGGCATTGTGATTGCTGACTTTGAAAGCTGATAAAGCACTTAAAGACTTCTGCCAAACAGACAGCAGCATACCCCTCACCTTATTTGCTTAAGAATTCTGGAAGGACAATGCATCAACATTAGGCACAGTTTTTCAGATATTCCTCTAATTCACTTAAAAGTTAGTTGAACAACAGGTTTTTTTGCATCAATGTGCATTTCCTGAACAATAAGATATAAGAAAATCTAATTGTGAGATTTTTGACCATCTGTAATCTGCAGCAATTTACCAGAAATAATATAAGGGACAGTTGACGTTCACAGACAGACAGCACTGATAAAGCTGTTATAATTTCTGCAACTGTTCATTGCTAGCATGCACTGTCAGTTGTTAGTCTCTAGTGTGAGGTCTGGTCATAACAGTGCTTTCGGGGATACCCCCCATTTCTATTATGATTAGGTCATGTGTTAGAGAAACACTTAACAAGTTTATTAAAAAAATACTATTACAATTAAATTACATTACCATTTTAGTTAGTGAGTGCAAGCAATAAAAGAAACAAAAAAAAAACATAATGTCTGATCACTGTCTTTTTTCTTAGACTAATAATCTAGTATCAGCAAATATGTAACTAGCTAAAAGTTTTTTTCCTGCAATAAACTCCTTGTATGCGTCATTGTTCTTACAATCACAGAGCATCATTTTATCTGTCCAATTTTTGATTTTTAGGGTACATGATTTTGTGTTCTCTTACTGATACAAAGCTGACTGACAACTTATTGAACTTGCACTTATTGCAAGCTTTCTCAGTATGCAAAATAATGAGTATTCCATTGCATGTTAGTGTAATCTAATCAATGCTGGTAATTTGAGGCATCACTGTTATGAATATATAGATCATGTATCCTAAAAATCAAAAAGAAAGTAGCACATTTTTTTAAAGAAATAAGCATGATAGGAATAACAGTTGTCAGGCAGATTTAAACTATTGAGCACAGCAATTCCTCAAGTATCTAAATATGCTTGTTTTCTTTTAATAACCATGCAAACATTTGCACTCATGCACACATGCATGCCTGGATCTACTTGACTTAATCAAATTGTCACTTACCCGAAACTTAAAAGGATGAGATGACTTCGCCAAAAACTTACTTTCACAAACACTCGGGTTACCACAATTTTACTCTGGGAAAGGAAACACTTGGCCACCACGATAAAATAAACAACTCAAAGCAAATCAAACTCACCCAAGTGGAGGGATTTACCCTTCACACCCCCCAACTAAATATACCAACTCTGAGGTCATACTACATTGGGGAAAAGGGCAAAGTTCGCCAGGGTGGCCAAGTGTTTCCTTTCCTGGAGTAAAATTCTGGTGATAAGAGTGTTTGTGAAAATAAGTTTTCAGTGAAATCGTCTCATCCTTTTAAGTTTTGAGGAAGTGAAAATTTGATCATGTAAAGGGGATCCACATGCACACATACAGGGTCTTTCTTTTTGATGCCTCATTGGTGTCTCACCTTTGAATTCTGACTAAAGTAGTTTCAGTGGCTCAATGGATAGCACACTCATCTTTAGTGTTAGAAGATTGGTCTGTTGTGTGTCCTATTACTACACCTTGTACTTTGGTCAGTTTCCAATACTGCCAGTGCAACATAAGCAGGTGCTGTAGTCCTGAGTCTGTCGACCTTTGGATGAGATAAACCGATGTCCCATCTGCTTCAGATGGCGGTTGCCCAGGCGGATATGAAAGATCCCACGGCACTTGCCATAAAACAAGTACACAAAGTTCCTCAGTGCTCTGACCAAATTTCCCCTAATCAGTATGAACATTACCTTGAGTCTGCCCTGAAAAAAAGGAAACTGGCCTAGTGGGACTACCTGTTCAACAAAGAATAAATACATAGTTTGCATTGATAACATTTATCATAAACCTGATGAGATATGAAGTTCTCAATGAAATTAAGAAATAATATTCTAAGGTGAAATCAAACAACCAGCACTTTTGAAAGCAGTGAATGCATAACATAAATGGCTCCCTGTTGAAATGCTGATACCTGAAATGCCAATTGCCAACAAGCCAAAAAAAAAAGACGAAACTACTAGAGAAAAGGAAATCTCGAAAATCACTCCTCTCCTTTAAACTTCTTTTTTGTGGGGGGTGCAAATTGGAGAATGGCACTGGGGATCAGTGAAACTAGCAATACCTCTGCTGAAAAACATGTTCATTTCTTAATATATTGGATGAATTTTAACTACATAATATATGTTGTCTTCCTGGCAAACTTTAACTATCCATCAATAAATTGGGACACCTATACTTTAAATGTAGGCTATGCCATAAATTCCTCCATTTCATAAATGAGCATTCCCTGGATCAAATAGTCAGAGACCATTATAGTACAAACTGTTCTTGACCTAGTCCTTACAAATATAGCATCTTTATGCATTATACCATTGCTATCCCCATACCCAATCAAGTCTGCAAACAAACTGGGAAGGCTCTTCTTTCAAAATCTGTAAACCAGCAGATACAGATATTACAGTATTCAAAGAATTCAAATGAACAGACCTTGCACCATTCTGTGACAAAGTCTCAAAGTTCAAGAATAACTGTTTTCTGTTTATTAAAACATCGATATTAAACATGATATTTGTTAAAAAGGGGTTCCTATTGGAACATCGAATTTCCAATTGTCCGAATCACTAAAGGTCGACCTTTAATGATCAAACAGTTGGAAATTCGAATCCGTCAAACCTAACATAAAAAAAAGAAAAAGTAAAGGGTGTAAGTAGGGGTCAAGCCTCCCTGCACCCCCCATATCCCCTGCTACTTAAAAATATCAACTCCGAGATCACGCTACACTGTAGGAAAGGGAAATCTTCACTTTCCGCACCATAGTTCTTTAAAATGCAATCTCGGAGTTGGTATATTTAAGTAGTGGGATGTTTGGGGGTGCAGCCCCCCACATGGGGGGTGTAGGGGGCTTGCCACCCTGCTTTAACCAGTCAGGGTACATTGCCCTTGGTTTTTTTTTTTTAATTTCGAAGTTACGGAACTTTGATCATATGGTGTCGGCCATATGGTATTCGAAGTTCCGTAACTTCGATTTTCTAATAGGTAACCATTAAAAAGTGACATAGGCACATATTCAGTCATAAAAAAGAGAACAAATGATAATACCATTTCCTTTGTTATTTTATGCAGTATGTATTTTAACAATTTTAATTCACTCCAATTTTACAAAAATTGCTCAATTTGTGCTTTCCCTTAAATTTCACTGCTTCTCTTGAGCATTATTCCGTATGCACTATTCCCATAAATTCCATTTAGTTCCACACAATTTGTTCCTTTCCTTTTAACAAGATTCCAATCCAGTTCTTTAATCTCCTTTACAATACTCAGTACGTCAGTTACATTTGGTAAGTTCAAGTAAAACTGTTGCCCCTAAAATGTGTACTTAACTAATTGTTGTACAAGTAAAGTCTATGCTCACCTAAAGAACTGCATAAACCTGTTAGTTCCTATCAAAACTAAACAAAATGGAAAGGGTAAGCTCAAACCACCCTTATAACCCACATGCATAAATAAACATTGCAATGAGAGGAAAATCTCACTATAATATAATGAAATGAAAGAAGCACAAATCAAGGTCAACATTAAAAGGTTATCTACAACACTAAATAATAGAACCTAGAAAACAAAGGCATCCCATGAACATAAACTGGCATTTGAAGCTAAGGATAATTAGAAATCCTTCTTTTCCTTACATCAGAAAGTTATCAAACAATGCCTGACATTGCTCTCACCTTAGTCCTGATGGCACTGCCTACTCTGATCCAGTGGATATCACAAAGAGATGAACAAATAAACTTAGTGCAGTTCACCTGCAGAGACAGTTATACAAAACCTACATATTCCTAAGGCTCTCAAATCCCCTTCATCACAAAAGAACATCTGTTAAAAGTACTCTCAAAAACAAAAAATATATCCTGTATAGGACCTGATAACGTAGCAAGCTGCATGCTGAATAGCATTCAGCATGCATTGGTTGACCTGCTTCTACAACTATTCATCATGAGCTTATCCACCGTCTTTGTCCAAAAGGTTTGGTGCACAGTAGCTATGCTATTCCACTACAATGGCCTCACAATGGCCCCCTTTAAAAAAGAAAAAAAAAACATTTACAGGATACCAACATGTAGCAACAGTTAAGCTACTCTATGTCCAACTAGCCAAGGTAAAAATCCATTACCATATTCTTACTAGGTACAGGTCCACCACCACGAACCAGGAAACCCATACATCATACCTGAAGTTACTAGAATCACTCACCATCCAGCCAAATGCCATACTCAAGGGTGATTTTTAACTACCTCTAGATTAATTGGGAGGTACATATGGCCATTAATATGCAGGTTTAAAGAGCAGCTAGTCTATACTCCCACTAGGGAACAGATATCCAAGATCTGGTACTCACAAATAGGGGAGAGTGCTCCACCCCCTCCACCCAGTGTGATGCCCTCACTGGTAAAATCAGATCAGAAGATGGTCTCCCTTGAAATAAAGGTAAAACTAGTTCCCCCACTTAACCCTAAAAAACTTAAGAAACATCTCTAAAGTAAATTACCCCCTTGTAAGGGATGGTAGAGCTAGTTTGCAAGCTCCCCCAAATCCAGAAAACACAGGAACCTATGCAGATGCATACACAAAAGCCCAGTATGACCATATAAACAACTACATAGACATAGCAGTACCTGACCAAAATAAACCCAGAACAAACTGCCAAACAAACCACACTGGTAGATCCTTGGTATTAATAGGTTGTACAACAAAAGATAGAAAATCCTGTCAAGAAGTAAGAGGAAATGTGCACAAAACAGCAAAAAGTCCCTCATTAGTTTAAGTGAATCAAGGAACTATTCTAGTCTCTGAAACAGATTTTGAGGTAAAAATAGCCTCTAAAGCTAAGGATAATCATAAGACATTTTTCAGTTATGTCTGCAGTCTTAATGACAATATCCAACAATATGCAGAATTAGTTGTGGATGACATCACCTATACTCAGACGGAAGATACAGCAAATATGCTGATGGACAAATTCAGCTCAAATTTCACCTCCCCATCACCCCCAGGTCTCCTCCAAAAAATACCCTACTCTATTGCCAATTGTCAGCAAAGAACTGGTTGCCACTGCGCTGTCTAAAGCTAAAAACATGACTTCAGTGGGGCCTGATGATATACAAGTTTGTCTGTTAAACGGCTTAAATCAGGACTTATCAGGCCATTAGGATCTCTATTTGACCACAACCTCCAGACTGGCTTCATCCTAATAGAGTGGAGGACAGTAGCAGTCATCACTCTGCATAAAGGGGAACCATCTATTGGGAAATTATAGACCCATACGTTTGACTAGTCTTATATGTAAGGCCATGGAAATAATAATAATGGACCTGATAAATACTTACATAGGAAACCTCTAAACACTATAACTGACCAAATTTTGCTTTGTCAAGGGCAGGTCATGCCTACTGAATCCAGTGGTTTTCTTTGAGAATGTCATTAAGGCCATCGATGAGGGTAAAACAGTACATAACACCTACCTCGATCTGGCCAAGGCATTTCACACAGTTCTCCACTCAGGTATTATAAGTAAACTGACAAAATAGGGAATGAATCCCTACATCACCAGATGAATGGCCAGTTGGCTCACTGACAGGACACATGTGGTTAGAGTGGGTGAATCCAGAAAAAGGCCAGTTACTAGTGGAGTGCCACAAGACTCAGTGTTGGGACCATTCCTGTTCTGAATATACATCTCTGAAGTCAAGGTTAATGTGGAAGGCCTCTGAATGACAAAGTTTGCCAATGACTGCAAGCTGGGGGCAATCATTGCATCCACCAGTAATGTAGATATCCTTCAGGAGGGTCTAGCTCAGACAAATGATTGGTGCCAGAACCATGGCCTAAAACTAAATGTGAAAAAATGCGTTATCATAACCTTTGAGAAGTGAAATGTCCCTGAAAATTACAACATCAATAGCATACTCATAAGACTAGACTCAAAGGTGGCCATCTAGGAACACAGATGGACAGTAATCTGAACTTTGACTGCCATGAGTTTGCAGTGATGACAAAGCCCTTTTATGTAGCACAACTTATAAGTAAATGTATGGCATCTAAATCCAAGGAAATTATAGTCCCGCTGTACTCAGCCATCATTAGACCAATAATTGAATGCAATGCGGTATTTGGCATGTACTTGACTAGATATTTATAGCAGCTGGAGCGACTTCAGGGATTCCTCACAAAGAAAATACAGGGTGTAAACAACATGAACTATGCAGATAGACTAAAAGCTCTATCCTTTTACTCTGTCTCCTACCAACTATTAAAGGCTGACCAATACCTGACCTACAAGGCACTCACAAATCTAGCTCTGATGTAGCTGCTACACATCCACAAGTCAAAAAGTACGAGTGTCACCTGATCTAAGGATCTAAACTTAGTCATCGACTGAAGCATAACATGCTGGAGAGATAGATATGTGCCTCAGAGACTGCCCCTTCTTTAGAACAGGCTTCCTATTCACATTAAGCAGAGCCATTCCCTCCCCTCTTCAAATTCAGTTTGGATCAATGGATAGGGAATCACAAATTCACACCTGGGATAGTGCCTATGTCCCTTATGCACAAGGGTAATCTGTAAGATACTCAATGCACAGGCATGAATCCATGCCATCTTCTTGCCCCAAGGAGCCATATATTGGGTAAAATTGGGTTATATTGCCTATGCATTTAAGGGCCCTTAAGTCATCAGCCTAGTAATTTCCTATGAATCTATGAATATTAATGTCAAGACTCTCCACATTCTGGAAAATGCAGGTACTGCTTGAGATTACCAGTGAGAAATGCAAGAGTTGTACCAAAAAGCTATTGCATTAGGGAATTGGCACTGTGTTAATAATTTGAGACTACTGTGTCTGTTGGTGGTGGTGGGGGGGGGGGGTTAGCAGACTGAAAGAGTTTGTTAATATTTGGAAATCCAACTAACAAGATTGCTAAATATATCTCCTTCTCAGCCATTAGTCATTGAAAGAGCTCATTGAGTGTCAAAAATAAAAAACCCAAGCAAGAACTCTACACTTTACAAACAATGTACAGCCTCTGTCAGCATTTAGCAACCCACTTCTTCTGTGTGACTGTCAGCAGAATTTACTCTAGGAAACAGAAATGGAGACCTGTGACCAAAGACAGGCATTTGCAAAGGTTTGATTATTATATCACAATAACAGTCTGTCCTCCAGATTCCATTAACTGCTTTAAATAATTAAGTTCAACAAAGCTTATCACACTTTCTTCTCCCCAAAATAACCATTTTATTTTACAGAACAACTTGCTCAATAAGGGAGCTCTTGATGTAGCCAACGCTACAGAGGGTTACTTTGTTATATATCGTAGGTGTCGTGGTAAGCTCCAAAAGTGATTATGGACCCAGATAAATGTTCAGCGCTCCCCTCAAAATACAGCAACACTTACTTACTCAGCCCAGATAACTGACAAAGCCAAAAAGACTTGGCCATGTAACCCCTTGGGGAAACTGCACTATGGTAAATCTTCCCCAAAGCTGTCCAAGTCAGAAGTCATTACAAGACATTTGAAGACATGTATATTCTTTGAGATTATGTAGATACCATCAACATGGATGCTGCACATAATCACTATCCTTGTAAAGATATGCATCCTCCACCCCAGAAACCCAATATGGGGAACTTAAAAAATATGTACAGTAGCAACGTAGCCAGAGGAATTCAGTAAGAGTCCTTAAACATTTGAAAAGTAAATGTGACATTTCCAGTATAGATGCACCCTTGACGTATATCATTAATATCTTTGAGCCATGCATGATATAAACTTAGGCAATTGTGCTGAGCTCAATTGCAAGAGTTCACCACTCTACTTATTTCTGTATTATGTTGTGCTGACAGCGATCCAACCCATGTTACAGACAGCATAGTTACTTTCACAGATAGACAGCATGTATACATGCCAGTAGATGAAAGAGAAGGTAGATATTGGGATGTTTTAAAGTTTCCTCAAGTCCATTGGCTCTAGGATCAGTTTATGGCCTTAGTACTGACTACTCTCAGTTTTTTGCAAATTTTTCAGTTTTCTTGAAGGCACATGTGGAATTGCTTCTGTTATACTGCCTGGGAATTTTAATTATTAATTTTTCATGAGACTGTTCAAATCACTTATCTGAGAAACACCTTAGAGCTCATTTAATTGTGAATTGGGCCTGGCAGCAAACTGCAGGATATTATATCTTCAAGAAGACCTGTATATATTTGCTACATCAAATGGAGGTGCATTTACTAGAATCCGACTATTAGTTTTTATTCGAAGACATTGCAATCTGAACAATCCAGACAGGCATCCTTACTGTTTCTCTTACTGCTCACTCTGAAATTATCTTAACCTATATACCCAACCCCTCCACAAAGGAAAAAGACCAGCTAAAGAGACTGGACCGGACATACATACAAATATTTCAAGCATGAGCAGTGATGCCTTCTAGCTTGCCAATATACCAAAAGACTTGTTCCCATAATAAGTGACCAGGCTTTTCTTAAAAATATCTAAACTAGTACTTGCTTTACTGTAATTTGGTAGTCTGCTCCATGCATTGGCTACTCTGTCAGAGAACAAATTAGTACACCTCTCATTCCTACAGAATCTTCTAAATAGGTTGTCTGATGATTCTCTAGTACTTTTTGATAACCCCAAATATTCCCAGAGCTAGTTATCTCTAAATGCCCTATATACCTGAATAAGATCTCCTCTTAGATATCTGTAAAAGACACCATACAAGCTCAGATATTTTAGTCTTTCACATCCATTGATGCCCTTGGTTTATTTCTGCTGTACTCTTTCTAGTTTACTCATGCTTGTTTTATTATAGGGTTTCCATATAGGGCCGGATTTATGAAAGCTTGCACGGAGTGCAAGAAGAGTGTAGGAGCTCACGGAGGCAATATGTCTGTCGTGCGATCCAGGTACAGCCAGCAGGGGCATGCATGGGAGCTGCTAAAGCTACTCTTGTACGGACAGCATCATGGTATGAAAATTACCTCATTTGATGCTGAAAGCTATGCAAATGAGGTAAATTTGCAATCCAGGAAACACTAACCTGTCCGTGGAAGATTAGTGTTATCTGCAGAAATGTACTCCATTGGTAACGGAGCACCATTCTGCAAATAGCTAAATGGAGCTATGACAGCTCCAAATAAAGGATGCATACAGTTGAGGAAGCATGCCAATAGCCACATATAAGGCCATTGGCATTTATAAATGTTTAAAATTAACTTTTTTTCCCCCGATCTCTGATGTTTAAGCATAGCACAGCGCCGCACAAACATGCAGCGCTTTAAAAACAAGAAAATAATTTAAAAATAGCCAAAAATAGCCATTTTCACTAAAAAGCTTATCCTGCCATGCAGGTGAATTGCAGGCTGAAGACAACATGGCCACTGAGTAGTGGTTGCTAAGGGGGGAAGCTCAGTGTGAGAGATGTAACCATGCATTAGTAGGCAATCCTATGCAAATGAGGATGAGGATAGCGAATCCCAATTTTCCCCAGCATGTGAGCCATGTCCCAAGAGTGTAAGTGTAGGAGTAGGTGAGTAGTAGAGTACAATATAGGTAACATCATGAGGGGGTGTGTCAGAAAGGCTGTAAGCTAATTGGAGCACAGTGTCCTGTGTTCGCCCTGAGTTGCTCAGGATTGCAAGAGGTGTGTCTGCAGTTGTCCTTTTTGAAAACCAGAAACCAAAGGTGCACACCGTGGAAATATCTGAAATTTCTTGCAAACATGCACACAGTGTGTGCACGCGTGTGCGCGTGTTTGGGCGGCACTACCCCGAGCGGAAACAGAAAGGGAAAAGGAAGGAAAAAAAGTAGTAGGAAGTTAACCAAGGAGAACTAGCAGAGATGCCAGGTGATATATATCAGAATCAGCCAATAACACAGGTAGCAGACTAGCCCAGCCCAGCCCAGCACTTTAAACTCGGCAAACAGCATTATTCCCTGTTTTTTTCCCAAGAACTCTGCAACACAGCAGTATACAAAGAGGGAAAGCTTAAAAACTTTAAAGTCAGACAAAATGTTAGGGGCTGCTCTTGCTATCATAAACCAACATGAGCAAGGTGCTGAGGGTGGTGATGTTGTGAATGCTGCTGAGCAAATCACAGAGGAGACAGAGAAGAGTGTACAGACCCAGGGTAACCTACCAGGGGCTACATGAGCTGGAGATAGTGGAGCGCTATAGGGTGGACAGAGACCTTCTGCAGCAAATTCTTTAGCTGTGCCGGCCATGCCTCACACACAGAACCAACAGAGGGGAACCCATCCCAGTGGATACTAAGGTATGTGTTGGCCTAAGAATACTAGCTACAGGTGCCTTCCAGAGACCAAATGGTGATATGATGTGGATTTCACAGGCATCAGCATCCAGGGTACTGCACCAGTTCCTGAAAGCCATGTCAGCACATGTCAGTGAGCACATATATTTCCCCAATTCCCATGAGGCATTAGCCAGCAATATGCGTCTTTTCCACCAAATAGCAGAATACCCTGAGGTAGTGGGTGCAATAGACTGCACGCACATACACATCAAAACACCACCCGGTGAGCAGGGTAGGGTCTACATCAACCACAAGGGCTTCCCCTTCATCAACTGCCAGGTCGTGTGTGATGCCCAGGGCATAATAATGAATGTGTGTGCTGGCTGTCCTGGAAGTTATCATGATTCACACATCTGGCATCTGACGCAGCTGTACCACAGATTTGCCAATGGGGACATCCCTGATGGTCACCTAGTGGGGCATGCTGGATACACACTGGAGCCGTGGCTGATGACACCCATCAGAAATGCACACACACCTGAACAAGAACTCCATAATGAGGCACACGCACAAACAAGAAACATAACTGAGCATGTGTTTGGGATGCTCAAGTCACGATTCCAATGCCTGAACACATCTGGTGGAGCCTTGCAGTACTCACCAACTACATGTACCCAAATTGTCATGGTATGTGCCATGCTACACAATATGATCCTGTGGAAACAGATGCAACAGGGACAACATGGAGCAGGGCCAAACAGCCCCCCACCATTGCCAAGGCCTGCACAGGCACAGTGTGACTTGGAGGAGGAACAACCTGAGCCTGCTCCAGTAGGCAGAAGGAGACATGCCCAGTATGCCCTGGCATTGGCAAAGAGGCAATGCATAGCGCATACACTGACTCAGTAGGAACCCTGGAAATGACACCTCTCTCTGACTCGCACATACAGTAAAAGGGATGCCGAACTTGACACTATCTGTTTTCAAACATGTATAGGGAGTGTAATATGTGCATCCGACTTAAGCAGCTCTGCAGCACCACCTGTGGCATGAGTCCCTATTTTAAGCAACATAAAGCACTGCTAAGCAAATTTTACCAGTATTGAGCATATTTAAATACAATTGCGCATAGCTGCGCACCGCTCTAGCCAGCGCAACGTCGGGCAAAGTTGGGCAATGTTGAGCAAAGTTGGGCAATGTTGGGCAAAGTCAGGCAATGTTGGGCAAAGTCGGGCAAAGTCAAGCAAAGTTGGGTAAACACGCTCACACCTGTTTTACTGTTCCTTAACCAGTCAGGTCTGCCCAGCAGGAAAATAAAAAGCTGTGACAGTGCTCAAACTCAGGATACTGTGCACTATAGTCACAGTACTGAACCACTAAGCCATGACAGCATTTCACTGGAACAGACACAACTTAAGTCACTCACACATACCAATTGGGGGGGGGTCACATACCTAACAGTCACAGCCAGCAGGACAATTGTAGACAAACGCAAACACAAACAAATGCTGTATCATGCCCTCTGAAGAGGCATATGAGTAACCTCCCCCCAGGCCTATGCAGACAGATAACAGCAGGCCAGGCAGTGTGATGTGGGTTGGGTAGACTATGAAGTCACAAACTAATATGTGTGTAATTGGAAGCTAAGGTCTATAGTACAGTGGTATGCCTCAAGCCAGTATGATAGGCAACAGTACAGACTGAAATGGTGTACCTGACATAGCAGTGCAGGCCTTGAAAATGTGTATAAGTGTCAGGTGTACCCCTCATCCTATGTACACCCACAGTAACAATCAGGTGTGCCCCCCCCCAGGTAGAAATGTACAAATAATAGCTGCCCCCCCTGTATGTAGAAATGTTTAGAAGTCTATGCAAATTGACTCATGGAAGCCCTGCAGGCACAGCGTGCTTCCTGTCGATGCACAACACAAAGGTGAGCCCTGAAGTAAAAACCAACTTGATTTTTCACACACATATAGTATATATGCCCATAGTGGGCATGCTCACACACTTAAACAAATTTAGCAAATTTCAGACAGAAACATACTGAAAGGTCATACTGGGCATGCTCACACAAACAAACAAAGCAAATGTCAGTCAACAGCATACTGAAAGGTCATACTGGGCATGCTCACACACTTAGGCCATGTCTGAGTACAGCAGTGGGCCACACATATCTGGCAGTTGCAGTTCTTACTCCAGACACTTGTCACTATTCACCAATCCTGCCTTGTGCATACGGTGATATGAAAACAGACCCATATAATATATTGGACCCCTGTCATAATCAAACAATGTACTACAAGTACTTAAGTTGTTCAAAGAAAGTGAAAATGCAAAGAAGATCAATAAATCTCCGATCAGTATCAAGAAACAATGAGCACTCCTAACATTATCCAAGCCATGTTCTGGCAAAAATATTGCCAAAGAGTCCATAGAGAACCATGAAGCTTTCTTTTGCTTTGTCATAAATATCAATATATGATCTGAGTCAGTGCAAAGTGTAAATGAATACATGTACATGGACTGACATTGCCAACATCGTGTCAGACAGGTTCATACATATTTACCCCCCCCTCACTGACAAAAGGGCACATTACCATACCTGGATATTGTGAAAACCCAGAAATCACATATACAATGGTTAAACAGCTCTATCCAAATCTAAAAACATGGCGTCTATGGGATGACATGGTTTCCCTGGCTGTATCATATGTGAACTCCAAAACAAACAGACCCTGCACCTGAACAGTCTGTTGAGGCTCACCCTCTGCACAGGATATGAAACTGTTGAATGGGTTACAGCAACATTTGGCACACTCCACAAGTGTTGGTGCACAACAGACCAAGTCTAATAAGCCTGATCTGCAAGGCCATGGAGTCCATCATTATGGAACTCATAAACAGAGATATTGGGAGCCTACAAACACCCAAGCCTACCCATTTTGGTTTGGTCAGGGGCAGGTCATGGTTCCTAAACCTGCTAGACAGTTTTCAAGGCAGTTACCCAGGACATACATCAATGAAATGAGCTCCACACGGCCTACATAGACCTTGAAAAGCCCTTTTCCAACATCCCACACATATGTCATATCCACAAAATCAACAACCTGTGCATAAACACATATGTCACCTGATGGATTGCCAACTGGGGCACAGATAGATCCCACAAGGTAGGAATTGTGGTCTCCTGTTCAAGCTGGTAACAACTGCAGTCCCCCATGGCTTAGTCCTGGGACCCCTCCTGTATGGTGTATACTTTTCAGAAATACAGTCAAACACACAAGGGCTATGTTTAGCAAAGTTTGTGGATGACTGCCAAAAGGTTGTCATAATCGATGTTTGGGACAACAGAGACATCCTTACAAAGGGTCTCAGTCAGACAGATGTGGTGTCAAAATTATGGCCTCGAGCTACAGTCATACAAATACCACATAGGTGCCAACACCCTAAATATGGAGGTAATAATAAGGGATCTATGGACACATGTGGATAGTCATCACTACTTCCAGAAACACATTCACATAGTTGTTAGAAAATCATGCTATGTGTTCCCACAAATTGCCAAGGTCTTTGCATGTAGGTCAAAGGAGGTTCCCTCTACTCATCAGTCATCAGACCCATCAGAGAGTATCACGGCACACTTGCAATGAATCTGACTAGGCACCTTCAGCAGCTGGAAAGACCACTGAAGTATTTCAACAAGAGGATTACTGGCCTCAAACAGTTGTCCCATGCAACAAGACTGAATTTAACTCAATCTGTACTCTGTTGCATACTGTCTACTCAGGCGACCTCTGCCCAACAGACATGTCCATGTCCAATGCAGAACTGATGTACATGCGCTATCTGATGTAAACCCAAGCTCACTGTGCCACATGCTCTAGGGATATCATCATCACAACAATAAATAGAACATGTTGGAGGGACATATTACTAACTCACACACTTCCCTCGCTTTGGAACAGGCTCCCAACCTGCATTAAGCTGAGTCCCTTACTGACACTCTTCCAGAGGAGCCTTGAGTGTATGTGAAACAGAACTGTCACACCATGCATCACTTCATCAGCTCTACTACGCAGAGGCCTAGGGAACTAACCCCATGTATAGTGATAGCTGCACACGCTGGCCATACTAATATATGCCTTCAGACAGATAGCTTATTACCTACCTATGTACCTATATATATATATATATATATATATATATATATATATATATATATATATATATGGGGAACACAGTATAATAAGCCAAAAGAGGGTGACCATGACAGGGAGCCATCCAGGACTGTCCCACCCAGCACACATCCCAATAGCACAAAAGACATGAGGTGCACATCTCACCCACTGTACATAACAGCCACCAGTATCTGTAAGCATTACAGTGTATGTGGTCCATGTGCCTGCTGTACAACATGACTATACAATGAAGTACACATCTACTATCTGTAGACATGTACCTGTCACATAAGCTCATAGGTATGTAGTAGACTATCTTCAAGAAGGCATATATTAGCCAAGGCAAGTTGTGCAGCTTTCACCACCCCATTGGGTAGTCTCCCAAGCCCTAGTTCTAATAGTTAGTACTCTAAACCCCTTTCTAGTGGGGCTGCTGATGTGATGCCTGGCGTGAATGGCCTGTTTCCCATCCACTCATCAAGGTTCCTATTGAAGAGTATCAGCGAGGGGCTCTGTCTGATGTACATTGGGACTCTGTTCCACAGTAAAGCAAGTGTCTGGGATGGTACTCTATCCCACCAGCATGTTGTATTCATTGTTGTGATGAGGTTCATATCCCTGGAGTGTGTAGTGCGACTCAATTTTGTTATCCGTAGATGGAGCATGTTCAACAGTTTTGTGTTGGACATAGCTCTGTATGTTAGGCAGAGTGTGCCTCTTAGTAGGTGGTACACAAGGGAGAACAGATTTAGTTTTACCAGTTGTGTTGCATAACACAAGTGTTTTAGGCCACTAATCCTCTTGGTGAGGTACCTCTGTGGTCTCTACAGCTGCTGGATATGTTTAGATGAGTACATCCAAAATGGTGCATTGTACTGAATGATGGGTCTGATGACTTACGAGTAGAGGGCCACCACTATCTCTTTTGATCCTGAAGCAAACCCTTTGTTGATTAGGTGGGTCAGATAGGATTTCCCAATCACTTTGGCAACATGGTTGTCAAAGGAAAGATGACTATCTACTTGTGACCCAGATCCCTTATTACCTTCTCAGTTTTAAGGAGGTAACACCTATGTGGTAGTTTGTGGGTACTTTGTTTTCACCAAAGGGGATTACTATGCATTCTTCCACATTGAGCTTGAGGCCATGATTCTGACACCACACATCTGTCTCACAGAGTCCCTTCTGGAGAATATTTGTGTCATCCGGGGAATCTATTATTGCAAACACTTTAAAGTTCCCAGCAAACTTAGTCAACTACAACCCTCCTGTGTTGTCATGTACTTTTGAGAAGTCTATACCAAACAGTAAGGACCCCAGGACTGAACCCTGGGGGACACCAGTTGTTACCAGTGTAAAGACTGACATGTAGCCAGCAACTCTTAATTTGTGGGATCTATATGTGAGCCAGTTTGCAATCCATCTTGTGATGTATGGATTCATGTCCAGGTTGGTGAGTTCAACTATGATACCTGACTGGGGAATGGTGGCAAAGGCCTTAGCGAAGGTATAGGTAGGTTGTGTGGAGCTCATTTCAATCATCTGTAGCCTGGATAACTGTCTCAAAGAAATCCACCCAGGTCAGGAGGCGTGATCTGCATTTGACGAAGCCAAACTGGGTGTGCTCAACTGTGTGAAGGCTCCCAATGTCTTTACTGTTGACTTCCATTATGATTGGCTCCATTGCCTTGCAGATCAGACTTGTCAGGTTCATATAACGTGAATGCCAAGGGTCTTTTGTGGCCCCACCCCTGTGGAGTGGGAAGAACGTTGCTGTGCAACATTCTATGGGTAAATATCCTGTAGATAGAGGTGTAGGTATCCTTGATGAATATGAATACATCCCCACCCTATGTGATATGATCCAGGTTCTGATGCTGGAAGATATGGAATGAGTAGTATCCTGGTAGTGCTGGTGTGCTCTCTGGAACCTTGAACTAGGTTTCTGTTACTGCACAGATATCAATATTCTCCATACTGAGAAGTGCCTCAAGTGTGTGCATCTGGAGGCTGAGACTTCTGGCAATGAGTAGCATTTAGCTCACTTTGTGGTTATTTGTGTTGGTTACGGGATTTGGTTTGTCCTGAGTGACCGGTGTTCCACACCTGAAGTCAACGCCTCATTGGTCCAATCTGACCATAAGCTAATTACCCTACATATCTACATTCTGCCCCCACCACCCAATAAGGAAACCATGTTAAAAATATCTCCAAAGACAACTTCATGATTCTTAAGACAGAAATGGTGAACTTCAGGACACCCATGCAGAAGGACAATACAGTTACGACTACTGAATCCTACACAATTGCACTTTATAAGCACTTACATGAGTGCATGGATCGTGCTATCCCAAACAGAACCAAGATGCTATCCTCCAAGAAAAGGAAGCCAATCTGGTAGTCCCCTGCCATAAACAAACTGCACAACAGACGGAAGAAACTGTTGCAAAAGAGGGTAAAACCCATGAGTGGAGGAGCTCCCTGGTCATCCTCAGTAAGAAGCTGCGATCCCTGATAAAATCCTCCAAAACTAGTTACGAAAACAAAATTGCCACTGATTCTAAAGACAACCACAAAGCATTCTATAGCTATGTCAAGAATCACAATGGCAACACTCAGATCTGCTCTGAGATACAGCACAATGGCACTAAATATACAGACCCAACTGATATTGCCTACATCCTGGCAGATAGGATCAGTGCTAACTTTACCCCCCCCTCTTGCCCATCTCTATACCGGAAGAATGCAAAGTTGCTGTAATCACGGCTGTACAGGTAAAAACCACTCTCCAAAACCAGGAACACAGCATCCATGGGACCAGATAACATCCCAGCCTGCATTCTACATGAACTACAGAATGAACTGGTACCACACCTAAGTACCATATTCAATCATAGCCTCACCTCAGGCTTTGTGCTTGCTGAATGGCGCACAATGATGGTTCTCCCACTACACAATCGGGGAGCCACCACGGACCCCAGGAACTAGTGCCCCATTAGCCTGATGAGCCTGGTCTGCAAGGCCATGGAACGTATCATCATGGAACTTATAAACAAAGACATTGGTAATCTCCAAACTCTGGACCACAACCATTTCGGGTTTGTAAAAGGCAGATCATGTCTCCTAAACCTGATAGACTTCTTCAAAGCAGTCACCAAAGCTGTAGACAAGGGTAAGGTGGTTCACACAGACTATCTAGATCTTGCCAAGGCTTTCAACACCATCCCCCACTCTGGAATTATAGATAAACTCACTAAACTAGGTATAAATCCTTATGTCACAAGCTGGGTTGCCAACTGGCTCACTGACAGAACTCACACTGTGAAAGTAGCAGACTCCAAGTCCGACTTCAGACCAGTGACAAGTGGAGTACCACAGGGTTCAGTCCTGTGTCCTGTCCTGTTTGGTATCTACTTCCCTGAAGTACAGGCTAACACAGAAGGTCTTTGGCTAATGAAGTTCCCAGATGAATGCAAACTAGGAGCCATAACTGAAACTATTAACAATGTGGACATCCTACAAAAGGGCCTCACTGAGACAGATGCCTGGTGTCAAAGCCATGGCCTCAAGCTCAATGCCAAAAAGTGCATTGTCATCCCCTTTGGTAAAAACTCTGTACCCATGAACTACAACATAGGTGGTAGTATACATAACACTGAAAGTGTGATAAGAGACCTTGGGACACAGGTGGTCAGTAGAGTCTCCTTTGATAATCACATTGCCACAGTAGTCAGGAAATCCTTCTACGTGGCACACCTCATCACAAAAGGTTTCTCATGCAGAAAAAAAGAGGTCATTGTTCCCCTCTACTCATCATTCATTAGATCCATTATAGAGTACAACGCCCCTTTTGGTATGTACCTCACAAGACATCTACAACAACTGGAAAGCCCACAGAAATACCTCACAAAGAGGATTAGCAGCCTCAAATACATGCCCTACACATACCATCTCAAAACACTCCAGCTTTACTCTGTCGCATATCGCCTACTCAGAGGTCATCTCTGCCTAACATACAAAGCTATGTCAAACACAGAGCTGTTGGACATGCTCAACTTAAAGAAATCCCAATCTCTCTGAGCTTCGGCCCCAAAACCCAGACCGAAATACAAAAGGAGGGGGTGTATCCATTTTCATAAAGGATACCAACACCTCCAGGTTAGTGGCACAGCACGAGGCCTCGGAGACCATCCAAGTGCAACTAACAGTGGGCAAAGCTGCTTATCAGATTGTAGCCTGCTACAGATCACCTACCTTGTCTCAGGACCCTCACTCAGCATACCTGAGAACACTGGAAAATATAAAGGTCCTACCAAACGCCATGATATTAGGAGATTTTAACTACCCAAACATTGACTGGGAGAATTACTCAAGTACAAACACCTTTGTCCAATGTTTCCTAGAGTTTATAAACTCAAACACCCTGGAACAGCTGGTCACCACACCCACTACAGGTGACAACATACTGGACCTGATCTTCACCAACATGGGGGATCAGTGTTCCACACCAGAGGTAAACCCCTCGCTGGTAAGATTAGATCATAAAGTAATCACACTGGACATCCACATCCCAACCCCACCGCCAGTCAAGAAAACTACTGTGAAAAACTTTTCAAAAGCAAACTTCACACTTCTCAAGACCGAAGTGGAAAGTTTCAAAGCCCCCGTGCTACAGGATAATGCTATCCAATCCGCAGAATCCTTTACAAGTGCATTATATGAGCATCTACAGGGATGCATGGATCAAGCCATCCCAAGTAAAACCAAGACTCACTCCTCCAAAAAGAGGAAACCAGTCTGGTGGTCCTTGGCCATAAATAAGCTATACAACAGAAGGAGGAAACTACTATGTGATAGAGCAAAATTCCAAAAAGGAAAGGCATCACTGATCATTATTAGCAAGAAACTATGATCGCTCATAAAATCATACAAGGCCAGTTTCTAAAGAAAAATTGCCAAGGAATGTAAAGATAACCACAAAGCCTTCTTTAACTATATCAAACATTTAGGTGACACCTCTCAGATATACTTTGAGCTACTGCAAAATGGCAAAAAATACACTGAACCAATTGACATTGCCAACATCCTGGTGGACAAGTTTAGTGCAAACATCACCCCCCCACCCCCAAAAGGGCCTGTGTCCATACCAGAAGAATGCAGAGCCCCAGACATCATGGACATGCAGGTGAAAACAGCCCTCTCCAAAGTTAAGAACACAGCATCAATGTGACCGGATGGTGTCCCAAGCTGCATCTTACATAAGCTCCAAAAGGAACTAAACCTTCACCTAAATTCACTGTTCAGACTCAGCCTTACCACAGGCTATGTACACAAAGAATGGCATACAGAAACAGTCATCCCACTCCACAAAGGTGGTGCCACAACAGAACCTGGGAACTATCGCCCTATAAGCCTGACCAGCCTGGTCTGCAAAGCTATGGAGCGAATTATCATGGAACTCATAAACAGAGACATTGAGAACCTCCAGACACTGGACCCTACCCAATTCGGCTTTGTTAAAGGCAGATCCTGCCTTCTAAACCTAGTTGACTTCTTTGAAACAGTTACCAAGGCCATAGATGAAGGGAAGGTAGTCCACACAGCCTACCTGGACCTCACTAAGGCCTTCAACACCATTCCCCACTCTGGCATCATAGACAAGCTTACCAGCTTGAACATTAACCCCTATGCCAAGAGATGGGTGGCCAACTGGTTCATGGAGAGAACACACATGGTCAGAGTTGTGGGTGTCATGTCTGACTCTAAATCAGTCACAAGTGGCATCATACAGGTCTCGGTCCTGGGACCCCTCCTATTCAGTATATACTTATCTGCAGTACAGGCAAGCATGGGAGGATTATGGCTGACCAAGTTCACCGATGACTGCAAACTGGGGGCCATAATCGACTCTCCGGCTGACACAGACATCCTCCAGAAGGGTCTTACAGAGACAGATGCCTGGTGTCAAAACCATGGCCTCAAGCTGAATGCCAAAAAATGCATAGTCATCCCCTTTGGAAAAAACAAAGTGCCCATGAATTACCACATAGGTGGTAATCCACTAGGTACAGAAAATGTAATTAGGGACCCGGGGACCCAGGTAGTTAGTAACCTCTCCTTTGATACTCACATTGCCAAAGTGGTTAGATATTCCTTCTATGTAGCCCACCTAATCACAAAAGGGTTCACCTCTAGATCAATAGAGGTCATTGTGCCCCTCTACTCATCACTCATTAGGCCCATAATAGAGTACAGTGCCCCATTTGGTATGTACCTTAAATGGCACATGCAACAGCAGGTAAGACCACAGAAGTACCTCACCAAGAGGATAATGGACCTCAAAGAGATGCCCTATGCAGCTCGACTGAAGAAACTCCAGCTCTACTTGGTTGCTTACTGCCTGCTCAGAGATGATCTATGCCTGACGTATAAGGCCATGCCCAACCTGGAATTAATGGACATGCTCCACCTCAAGAAAAACAAATCTCTTAGAGCCACACGCTCCAATGAACTAAACCTCAGCAAAGCAATAAACAGGACTTGCTGGAGGGATAGATTCCTGTCCCAGAGACTTCCCTCACTCTGGAACAGAATCCCAGTTGATGTTAGGCAGAGCCCCTCGCAGACTCTCTTCAAGAGGAATCTTGATGAGTGGATGGGAAATTGTAAATTTACCCCTGGGATCACTTCAGTAGCCCTGCTAGACAGAGGCCCAGGAAACAAATTTAAAAGGGAGGAGAAAGCCAACACATTCTTGCTAGGCTTATAAATGCCTTTGGGCAGATAGCCTAGTACCTACCTATGAACCTATGAACCTACACGCTCTAGGGACCTAAACCTTGTCACCACAATAAACAGAACATGCCAGAGGGATAGATTCCTGTCCCAGAGACTTCACATACTCCAGAATAAACTACCTATCATTATCAAACAAAGCTCCTCATTAGCACTCTTCAAGAAAAATCTTGATGATTGGATGGGAAATAGGAAATTCACCCAGGGGATCACTTCTGTGTCTCTGCTCAACAGTGGCACAGGAAAATAAATTTCTTGGGTGGCAAAAGCCAGGGTACCTTTTTGGCTGGGCTTGTATAGGCCCCAGGGCCAATAGTCTAGTGCCTACCTATGAACCTATGAACCTTTGAGCCTTGCCTAATAAAGGTAATATGGGGACAGCAAGAGCCTTGGCCAGTTTTCAGAAGCATAGGGGCGACAGGTGCAAACCATCTGTAGCGAAGCAACAAGACTTGTCTATCATGTCATCACAGGCAGACAGAGACTGGATCCCCTTTGAATGACACCAGAAGCTCAGCCAATTGTTGAACTTTATCATCTTTCTGTTATATTGCAGGATCATGTAGGTGAAGGTAAGACGCTACACAAGGTTTGACTCTGTGTGTGCCAGCATGTGGTGCATCAACCCATATATGATATGGTCATGGCCTATGCATACAATGCACTCACAATACACCTAGTATGATAAGCCTACTAAGGTTAGCAAATGTGAAAAAAAAATTGTGCAAACTGTCAGCAAGTAATGTCTGTATTGCACCCTGTAACTCCATATTGCTTGCTGAAGTGTAAAGACATACTTAATCTGGATTAAGAACACCGCACTTGCCAACTGTGTGTGTCTGTGTGTGTGTGTGTGTGTGTGTGTGTGTGTGTGTGTGTGTGTGTGTGTGTGTGTGTGTGTATATGTGTCTGGGTGTGTGTCTGTCTGTCTCTCCCTGCGGATAGAGCAAACTTTTTGGAGACTGCTCACACCCCTTAAAAGTGGTATACTCATTTTTGTTGTCTCATAATGTCACCATCCTACAAATATACCTGTGGAAAAAAGGAATACCAGTAATGTGTATAGCATGTTGCGTAAATGTGTACTGCTGTAATATTATGATATAGTTAAATAGGGGTTTGAATCCAGCACTTGTCAACTGTGTGTGTGTTTCTCTGCGAAAGAGCAACCTTTTTGGAGACTACTCACACCCCTTAAAAGTGGTATACTCATCTTGGTCAAGTCTGATGATGTCACCATCCTACAAATATACCTGTGGAAAGATGACCTTCCAGTAATGTATATAGCATGTTATGTAAATGCATACTGCTGTGGTATCATAATGTAGTTAGGAAAGAGTTTGAATCTTGCACTTGCTGACTGTGTGTGCGTGCTGCAGGTGTGTAACACTGTTGGCCAATGTAGAGTGGGTTTTGATTTTTCTAGTGTATGACACATGTAAGGTAGCTGTGCAGAAATCCATATACATACATGTGACCTCAAGTATTTCATAGGTGGGTACTCTGCTTTCTCCATGAATGCATATGTTACCTTTGTCAGAGCATGCTGGCAATTTCCAGACCTTAGTTCACTTTTGTATGCTTGTGACAAACTTAGCCACTGCAGTGATCCCAGTGCTATGGCTTCCATTTCACATCCACTCATCACGGTTTCTATTGAAGAGTGTGAGTGAGGGTTTATGCTTGAGGTATATTTGAAACCTGTTCCAAAGCAAGCAAAGTCTGGCAAAGATGACTAATCATTATAGGTGTGCAACAACCTGTGTGGATCTGCATGCAAACCCTTTATTGCTTATGTGCTCCACAGAGGGATTTCCAAATCCCTTTGGTAATGTGATTATCAAAGGAGAGATGACTTAACACATGGCTCTATGTAAACATTAGTACCTGTTCCACATTTTGGGAGCTACTACCTATGTGGTACTCTGGGGATACTTTGTTTTCTTAAAGTGGATAACTATGCTTTCTTTGACTTATAGCTTTACAGCATGAGTTTGACACCAGGTATCTGTCTGTATGATACCCTTTTGGAGGATGCGTGTGTCATATGGAGAATAAAGTATAGCCCACAGTATGCATTGTCATCAAACATGGGCAGACATATCCCTACTGTGTTTGCTTGTACCTAAGAAAGCTATATGCCAAACAGGAGTGGTCCCAGGACTGAGTGCAGGTGAATACCACTTGTTACTGTCATAGAATAGTACATAGAGGCTGCAAATTTTACTGTGTGTCCTACATCTGTGCGTCAGTTACTCAAGCCATCATCTAACAATCGTTTATGCTCAGTCTGTTGAGGTTATGTATAATACCAGTATGTGGGATGGGTATGAATTGCGGGTGAGCTATAGCTTGGCTGTGTTGACCTCCACTCCCTCACATATAGCCTTGTTGACTGGCTTGAAGTCCACTAGGTGTAGGAGCCATGATCTGGCCTTTAAAGAACCTAAGTGGGTATGGTGCAGAGTTTGCAGGTTCATAATGTCTTTGTTAATGAGTTCCATAATGCTGTGCTCCTTAACCTTCCACATAACATTGGTCTGGCTTATAGGGTGAGAGTTTCCAGGACCTGTTGTAGTTCTACCCTTAGTCAATTTATGTTAACATTTGCACTGGGTGTAACGAGGATGGACAGGTTTAAGAATAAGTATATTAAAGGGTCAGGCCAGGTTTGAAGGTTAGTAGCCCATGCCAGATAGGCAGGATTAAGTTGGTTTGTACATGTTCTGAGGAGGGATGCAGAGTATATTGTGAAATAGATGCTAAGGATGAAGCCGCCAGGTAACAGGAAAAGAGGAATGCCTAAGATAAGGTTTATGGCTGTGGAGAGAAAAGACATGCAGGTGGATGGTGTGAAAGCGCAAGATGCAGAGGGCAGAAAGAAATTATGTACTGTGGTAACCCCTAATGGGAGCATCTGAAGGAGAAGAAGAAGAAGACATTGTAGCTCAACCCTTGTGGACTGTGAACACCATTACTGTGTGTCATTCCACAAGTATGCAACCTGTATAGAGGCTGCATCTGGTCAGAGCGTTTTGGTGAGTAGTGACTTCATATGTCAGCTTGTGTATGACACAGCCAGGGACACTGTCCAGTACCATTGCCACTGTGGTGTGTACTTTGTTAAAGAGATGTTTTAACTAGAGTGTTGTGAATCATCAGGTTTTACATTCTTCAGGTCTGGAAATATGACCCTTGTGTAATGGCAGGTTGGTGAAATCCACATTCAAACTGTCTGACAAGGAATTGGTAATGTCAGTCAGATAAGTGTGACCATTTACATTAACTGTGACTTGATCTGAGATTTCTCCTGTAGATTATGAACAACACTGAAGAAAGCTTTAGTGTTGTCTTTGGAATCCTTGCCATTTTGTATTTTGAAGCTTGCCTTGTATGTTTATTGAGGGATTGTATTTTCCCAATGATACTGACCAGAGAGGTTATCCCTTCTTGATATGTAACTCTTTTATGGTACAACTTCACACCTTCTATTATATATTTAGTTTATGGCAGGGGTCCATGAGACTAATGCACATTTACCGTACAAGTGAGAATTTCTTGTGTTTGTGATAGCAGGGTCCATGCAACCCTGTAGGTGAACAGTGTCCATTAATAAAGGATTATGCAGCTGGGACAGTGTTAACCTTAGTAATGCAAACCAATGACAGATAACAGCAACAGCATAACCCACAGCACAGTGTCAACCTGTGTCATACACATGCATGTGTACTCAAGTTCCAAAATGTGTGTAGTACAATGCATACTGGCCACCAATAGAAAGTATGGAGTGTTAACACTGGCCAATACAGGGCATGTCACCCTGCCCATGTATCCAATATGTACGTACATGCAGACAGTGCACCTCCACCATGTTCACAAATGTACACCTGCAAACCTGTGCTGCACACACCCCACACTTACTGTCCAATGTATAACACATGCTGACACAACTACACACATCAGTCAAGTGGCACATGGGCAAACAAAACACAACTGGAAAAAACACTGGTGGAAACAATACAACATTGCTAATTACAGCTTTAATGCATCATGCCTGCTCAGCTACACCTTCAAGGATATCATTACACTTTACTGCTGACAACATGCTACACATCCAACCATTGCTATACTTTATTAAAGTCACGCTGTGCATCAGCACCATGTTAGCCTGTTCCTGCATCAATGTTACAGATAACAGGAGGTGGCACAGGTTTCATCATATGCACAGGGTGTTGATGGTTTGCCAGAGGCCTACACTGAGCCATACAATCGACATGTGTGTGTGAGTGTGTGTGTGAGGGCTATGAGTACTGTTATGGGCCAATGTTGATGTAATGTGTGCGGGTATGTGTTTGCCCTAGGTTTCTGGTTTATGTGTGTGTGTCTGCATGCACACAGTTCCACCATGAGGCTGCCATATAAAAGGATTTTTGAGACAGCTACAGACTGTACCTGGCAGGCTTTACAGATCACTGTCTCTGGCCATGGATATGGAACCTGTGCCTGGTAGGGGTGCTACAGACAGTATCAGGTACTAATCCAGACTGGGTACCATCCGAAGAGGTTGACATATGTCCACTGGATCCAGGTCCCTGCTGGGACTGGCCAGAGCCACGTGCATGTGGTCTTCTAGGACGGTCTATGGACATCCCCCCCAACATTGCTGGGGCTGGTACTGGCACTACGGGAGCGGCTGTGACTTGCTGGACATCCATGGTGATCTCCAGCTGCTGATGTTGCTGGCAAACGTCCACGTCTCAACTGTCCCACACTGTCCTGACTCATGGACATGACATTGTGGAGGACATCCAATGTCTCACCCCAATGTTTATCAATCACCTCAGTGTAATTACGTATGGCACCTGCTAGGTCATGGATACTGTCATTTACAGAGGTGTTATGAGCCCTCTGTGCCCTTAGTCCCTCTCTGGTGTACTGCTCCATTCATGTCTGTGCCTCCATGACAGCCTGGAACATGCGTGTGGTAGAAAGAGGTGTGGCACGTCTGCCATGGGCGTGATCACCAGCAGTGCTCTGACGAGAACCCCTGGGCATCTGCCTATGTGGTACCATTCCAGACATTTGGCTATGGCTGCTGTTTCATGATACATGTGCCATAGATACTACACTGTCCTGGCCAGTGCCAACCATACACTATCCCTCAGCTAAGGGCAATGGTGATGATGGATGTACAGGCAGTATGACTGTGTGCATGGATGGGGTGGAGACTTGTGTACTGTCAATTGGTGGCCCAACAACAGACCCTGACAAACCTGCCTGTGCCTTAACACACCCATCCTCATGATCACTGTCTGTCTTAGTGACATCAGGTTCCCTGCTGTACTGAACCAGCCCCACTTCGGCACCTGTGAGAGGAAAACAGGAATCACACTTTAAGACCTGAACATGATGTCAGACCACATGCACACATGCACACATGCACACATGCACACACACGCACATGCACACATGCACACACACAAAAATACAATCCTCCCTAAAGCAGACACACAAAACACCGGCAATCTCAGAACATACAGAATAGCAGGTGATGGTGGGGTACAGTATCACAAGAAAAACAGTCATATCGCACATGTCAGCATGCAGGACATGTGTTGCTCAACAGCATGCAGTGCAAGTGTAGACAGTCCTTGTTACTAACAGTATACATGGCTTTGATGCATATGTTTTGTTATTAGGTGATGGGCCTCCTACATGCATACATGGACACAACATTGCTGTGCAGATATTCAAAACTTTGTAATGTACTGTGCACCGTAACAAACAGGTGTACATACCATGGCTGGATGTGTATCTGTGTGTCAGATAGGTATCCAATGCTGATTACAGCCTCTGTGTCTTTAGCAAATAATTGTAGATACATTTTTAGCACATGCATGATGAGTATTCACACAGCATCATCAGTGGTGCATGGATAATTGATGGAATACCATTCGGCCACATACCCAATGTACGGTACTTATGGGGAGTGTAGATCATATTATGGACATGCCAGTGTCATCCATGACATGGCATGCTAAAACACAACTGCATATTTAAACACTACACATACCCAATGTGTGTCATATGACCTAGCCACTCAATAGCATCACAAGACATATATGTGTCAGTTGTGCAAATGCTGATTGGTATGCATATTGTTTAGAGGTGCATATGTGTGCACACACGCAACATTAAGGTGTATAGCAAGGTGTATAACAATGAAAGCTATGTGTAGTACTGTGGTTACAATAACTGGATGGGGTATAGTACCATAGGCCATCATCATGAAGCATCATGTGGTCACTCAAGGCTACAAATGTTTCCCAAACCAGCACTACTCATGATGTACCATAACTGTACTACCTTGGCTGCATTCATTTCACAACCAGTTGTTACATGAGTTTGTAAGGAGGCCAATAAGAAGCATTCCCTGACATGAATGTGTAGTGTGTTGCAGAGTGTTTAAATGCCCCATGATAGGCCTCTACCCCTCAGGTATATTATGTGTAATGTGTGGATGAGATTTTGGATACTGGAGTGTGTCTTTACAGTGGGTTTGGGAATCCTTTATGTGTAGCAAGTTAAAATGCTCTGTGTATGACATATGTGTATGTTATGTGCATGTTGAGTATCAACTGTGCCTATCCAATGGTCACTACAGTCTAGCCACATTTGTTTGAGATGGTCTGGGTATTGCATGTGTTTGAGGCAGCTAATCACATTAGTGAGATGTGCGTGATCTTACACCAAACATGCACATCATGCATTATGGGTAGGTGTGTTACATGTGTACATGGCCTACACCTTAACTATGACATGCACCTTTTATTTACAATAATAAATGTAGAACACACTCACCAGCATCTGTCTGCTGCCTTGATGTCACCCCAGAGGGACCTACATAGAGATGAGACAGTTTGTCAGTGGCCACAACTGTGGCATTGCTACTGTGTGTTTGCAATCTTACAGTACAACAACAGTTTACATTCACAGGGCTACATATTATGTTCCAAATGATCAGTATTGCACAACAACAGGCTCCACATCTTTTACCGACACCCTCCACATCTCATATATGCATGATCTACCAATACAGATAACAGTAGTCTACAGATGTGCCATGTTACCTGCATGCTCCATGTGTGCTTGCTGGGTGGCTCCAACCTCCATCATGGTGTATGTCTACTGCTGTTGTTGTTGGGCAGATGCCACCAGGCTCAGGTGCATCTCCTCCACTCTGGTGATGGGGGGATGGATATTAACACCACCTCCTGTTGCAAGCTGTTGTCTCCACACATCAGCAGCACACTGACAGACATGTCTGAGAAGATCACTGCAGTGGTGGCGTACCTGCTCATATGTCCAGTTATGCAGGCCTACTTCATTTACCCTACGGACTACATCTTGCCACATTGGAGTACGCTCCTGCTGGTCCTGACTGGTTCATAAGAACATGAGACTATAGTGCTGAATCATACTGGTAGTAATTATGTCATCTTCAGCACTACTGTAACTGGGTTTCCTGTGATGTGCCATGATCCCTGGAAGACATAAATATGAAAATATGTCTGAGCAAGTCATATGGCACATTTAACATTATACAGTACAGATATCACTGAACTGCTATATATAGCAACCTATTAGCTAACCAAGAGTGAACCACTTAACTGCCACTTATCACTGCTCACCCCACAACTGCTTGGAAGTGCCTGGCTCACTGTCAGTCTAATGAACCATGTTCTGCACAGTAACAAAATAAAATCACTATATAAGACTATACAAGAGTACCTGGCACACTGTATGCAACACGATGCACCACCTAGCCACAGCAGATATACATCAAGCTGATGTGTATAGAAATATATCATCCATCACAATGAGTGTAAGGTCCGGTAAATGTATTACTATTATACCACACAACTTGTTAATGGCAGACGCGTGTCCAAAATATGTGCACAATTGGGAATATAGGTTACATACTGCTGTAGTACACTATGAATGTTGCTAGATACGCAGTTTATGTTTTACCACACATATGTCAAAGGACATGTTACAGACATACCCACACACACACATCAGCCATAATTACAGGACACAAAGGTATGACAACCCAGATAAGCTTTCATTGTGTACTATACAGTACTGTGTGTCAGTACTTACACAACCTTAATCTTGAGAAATGTAATCTGTGATGAATACAGGGACCACACAAAACAGTGGATGCAAGCAATGTGGACATACACCATACTTTGCTGTACAGGCCCAGAGCTTCAAGTAGTACTACAGTACACACAGGATTTGGATTCAACATCAGTACCAATCAATAATCATAGATGTAGTGTGTTAGCCTCCAATGACATACCCTAGTTAAAACCAAGGGACTTAATCACACTGTATGCAATAGCACTTTTTCTGCCTAGCAACAGAATACACAGCTTTTGCTAGGATCAAAACAAGAACCCATAATACCATGACATAAACAGTTTCCCACTAAGTTATCCCACAGATACATATCTTTGAAGTATTCACAAACACATTGACCATCACTGTCAGTTAACAGTACAGAGAATCTATTGCAACAAGTAGATGTAGGTGTGTATGACTATATATAACTATATATATATATATATATATATATATATATATATATATATATATATATATTTTATTTTACATTTGTTGACTGGGCTAGTCTAGCTGGATACATGTTCATTTTCAGTAGAGGCCCGGAGAGAAAAGCTCCACAACAGAGAAAAAAATAGACAAGAAAATTGTACCAAAGAAAAACACTTCAAAAACAACGCTAGTAGAACAGCCAACAAAAAATACATCAGGTGGACAAGTTGTAAACAAAGGAATGCAAATAGAGATAGAAAACATTTGGAGTCCTGATAGCACAAGACATAACATGCTGAAGGAATTACATAGAGGACTATCACTGAATATAAATATAATTTTTTTTTTTTTTACTAGTTCAGTGGAAATGGTAAAGTTAAAGTAGTCAGATAGTAATGTAGTAAACAAGTAAAGAAATTGAGGTCAAAAGAACAGGTGAGTCACTGGAGGCAATAAAAGTTTCAGTCATGGTTAGTACAAGGGCAGAGCCATTGGGATTTAAGGAAATTTTTTAGATGCTTCTTGAAAGTGGGTGTAGAGGTAAGTGTTGTAAGTTCACTTGGAAGCTTGTTCCAAATAGGTCCAATTGAGTTGGAGAACAAACAGTCCCCAGATTTGTTGTGGGATTTATGGTAGGCTGCTAAGAGCTTTGTGGCTGAGCGCAATGAAGAGAGGTTTTTATAAGGGCTAATAAGAGTGCAGAGTATGGTAGTATTTGAAGATTAAAAGAAGATTTTCTGGGTGATGCTAAGTTGCTGTAGCAGTAGTTGATTTTGTAATTCCAGCCAACCAAGTTGTTTTTAAGATTTATACAATGGTGGGTATGAAAAGGGGCTCCTGTGGCAAATCTGGCAATGTTATTGTATGAAGTTGCTAGTTTATTGAGCTTAGATTTAGATACGTTTGTAAAAATAGGTGAAGCATAGAGAACGGTAGATAGCAGGTGCGTCTGTGCAATGGTAGCTCTCTGTGAAGCAGTGTGGAAGGGTTTAAGCCTATATAGAGATCCAAGTTTTCTATTGACTGACTTGATTAAGTTAATATGAGAATCGAAGTTACGATTATGATCTAATGTGACACGTAGTAGTTTGGTAGTAGGGTCAAAGGATATTATTGTGCCATTATTAGATGTTATATTGAAGTCAAAAGTAGAGGATTTCTGTGTAGGTGTGAATAGTAATAATTTAGTTTTTTTGGGGTTACATAGGAGACAATATTAATAGAACCAATTCTCAGCTGCTGTAAAAACTTTTTGGGTAGTAGTCTGAAGCTCAGCTTTGGAGGATTCTGAACATATCAATGTTGAGTCATCTGCATATTGAATGCAGGTGGTTTGTGGAAGGGACTTATTTAGATCATTAATAAAGATAGAAAAGAGGAGTGGTCCAAGAATGGAACCTTGTGGGACTCCGATTTTGATGGGAAGCCGAGAGGATATGTGATTGTCCCAAAGAACTGCTTGTATGTATATATATATATATATATATATATATATATATATATATATATATATATATATATGTATACATATACACATTCATTGGTGTACATATACATATATATGTAGGCACATAAACATTTCACCTTTCAAAGTGAGAATATCAATTATACAAAGGATGTAAGGTGTACAGTAATGTAATAAAATCACACAGTCTTGGGATAAATGCATTGAAGGTGTTCACAGCCCAGGTAGCTTTAACAGGCCTCACTGGCTTCAACATTGCAAACTGAACAAACCACCCACACTGTTTAACCACCACATGTCATATACCAGCACTGTATGCTGTCTTGTTTGTCAAACACTAAAACCTACATACAAATATGTGCATACTAACCTTCACCAACATATATATCTCCACCCTTCACAAACAGTTGCAATATGTCCCCTGCTCTATGCACATATACAGATGTGAATATATATGACACATATATATTTCTCTGTATGTGTGTGGCATACACACACAAGGTCCACACTGTTGTAAGTCCCTGGACCTCACAGCTGAACTGTTGGGCCTTGCTGCAACACAAACAGGTGCCACATATGAACACACACTAACATTGGGGGGGGGGTATATATGGCTACAAATGCTAGATAAGCATACTAGACTGCTACAGCAGTTGCCAATGCTAAGCTACACTTTAATATGACTATCATGCATGTGTTGTTCTGTCACATCCATGTTTATATAATGTCAGCGCTAATCCCACAACAGCCATTGGCTACACTACTGTACAGAACACAGATAAGATGGATCAGATCTTTGACATTTAATGCTGAGCTACACATTTCACAGGTATGTCCCACTGCCCACAGGTACACACTGTATTGTCCATAGCAGTAGTTAAGCAGAACATCTATGCATAAATAAGTACTGCTGCCACATATGAATGGTTCACAGTATGTAGATTATTCTCCAATAACATCTACTACATGCCAGTAAATACATATGTGTCACATACCTTTCCTTTGTATGATTTGGTAATACTTCTTTTTCTTTTTCCTTTTCTCTGTCTCTCTCTCTCTTTCTCTCTCTCTCTCTGTCAGTCTCTACAATAGAGTGATGGAGTTTGTTGACAGAGATTGCAGCCTACTTTTGTAGGTATTTGCACATGAGCATGTGATGGCCTCTGCACCAATTAGTAGCTACCATTTGCTAATTGCATGCAGCCTGCTGTGTAGTAATTGCAGTAATCACTGTCATAGCAACCCATCACTATAAATTGCTAACTCAGGTAGGCATGGCCCTTTCAGCTTTCCAAGATGGAGATCATCCTTGTTTGCTGTGGACATCATTGTTTACGACAGAAGGTTGGTATAGTTCTTATATCAGAAGCCAGGGGTGTAGCCAAAGATTTACATTTTGTACTCAGACCAAATGTTGCTGCTTCCAGTACCCACTTGTCAGTGTAGAACTGTACTCACCCCTCAAAATGCTACCCCAAGATACATGGAAGGATGTACTTTCTTTTCAACTTTTACAATTAACTGCCATACAAAGCTAGTTATTGAGATGTATTCCTTTGGCACAAGAATTGTTTGCAAACTGCTATACTGTGAATATTCATTTACTCAGTTCTAAACAGTTTGTGCTTTTTTAGTGTTGACATTAGCACGAGCTGCTCAGTAAAACTGGACATATTTCAGTACTGTGAGTATGCTTACCTACATCCTTGGTAGACCCTGCACACACAGGTATATTCTACATTTGGGTAGGGGTGCAGAAGTATAGAGAGTGTAAGTACTATTGTGTGGATTTTATCTTGCTGGACTTACAGGGTTGCTGTGTGCATGTTAGTTTATCAAGGCATGTAGTCTGTCTGCATAACTCCCAACTGTGGACCTATCCACATTGTAGCCAGAGAATAGCCTGTTAATTTTTGTCTGTGCACCACAGAGGTCTTTTCAGCAATAGAGCAATGGCATTGTTACAGTTGGTTGCTACCAGTACATGGCTACATCCATTTGTATTTCAGTGTTGTATTCCTACATAAGGGTATGCTTCTGAAACTCCTTCCAAAGCTATTTGCACAGTGTGTAACAGCAGAAAGGCTGATATGCCTCTGTGTTTCTGCCTCTGACAGACCTCTCAAACATTCAGATACATATTTGAACAGACTCAGGGAAAAGTAAAGAAAAAGTCAGGGACACCTTTAAAATGTTAGTGCCATTAAGTTGAAACATTGAGAGAATCAGAGCACATGAATTAATACACCTTTTCTGAAGTAAAAGAAGTGTCTAACTCTTAATTATTGTCATTATTCATTAAGTGCAATTCACCACCTTTCTGGCCAAAGTCAGTAGTTTTAGCAGGGATTCAGAGGGACAGAGCTAAAATTTGTGTCAAAATCAGGGACATCCCTGAAAATTATGGACAGTTGGGAGGTATGGCCTCTGCCCTAAACAGATATGCCAGTGTTTCTCCTGCTGTGATACTGTGTGGGGTTGTAAAGTGATAGTGTAACATTATTGCCTGCTAGAATGGATGCTTCTTTTATCACAGTCATGTAATGTAATCCAACAACAACTGTTGATAATGATCCAAAGTACAAGTTGCCTGGTATGGCATTCCTATTTTTCCTTTACATTCACTCATTCTGATGCATGATATATTTATTTCAGCACCAACTTGTTGTATATCTACTGTGGCTTAGTGGTACTTTTTGTTGTGTGGTGTATACGAGGTCTGGGGTTCGAGACTGACAGAGGTGTTTTATTTTGCTCCTGAGCAGAACAAGGGCCCTCACATACAGAGTGACTAAAGCACTTTTAAGCAGTTGTAAGTGGGTTTGCACAATGCTTAGTAATGCTTAGCTAAGTGCAAACAAGCACACACTTGCGCAAACCCACTAACTACTGCTTAATAGTACTTACTCCCGCTAAACCCCGCGCTCATTTCTTTGAAAGAAAAGATAAATGGGAAATAGGAAAGTGGTGAAAAAGGGGCACAAAAAGGGAAAGCCAGTATGGAAAGTAGCTCAGGATGTGAAGGACGGGTGTAAGGAAGTTCCATAGCTGCCCATTTCTTTAACAGCCACAGCTGTGCATATGGAATAAATTTGGAGGTACATATGAAACCTTCAACCCCTGAGAGAGGGGTGAGGATAATAAAGTATGCTGTAATGCCAATTAAATTACATTTTATGTATCTAGTGGACATGTATGCAAAATGGGCAGCTATGTATGGGGCGTAATTTTTTTTAGGATTAGATTGTCCTTTTTTTTTTAAGGTGAAAGTGGAATGTGGGTTAGGGGAAGTAGGTATATTTGGGGAGGTAGGTTGGGGATGTAAACAGACAAGACAAACAAGACGCATATAGGGGTGGTATATGACACATGTGGTGGGTGAACACCTTTGATGGGGAGGGATGTTTGGAAATCGCAAGCCCATGAGCCCACAGATGGAAACAGTGGGACTGAGGTCCCCCACCCATGGGTAGTCACCACTGCACCTTCACAGCCCAGAGGGTGGCTGTGCTGGGGGCTGTGTAGGAGGGGCAGGCTGACCCTGGAGTTGCGTCACTCGTGCCTCAAGCTGGCGTAGAGGTTCTGCAACAAATAGTTCTATCTCTCTACGCACCACAGCCCGGACCGTTCGAAGGGTGATAGGTGGCCCTCCTCTGCCCACGCTTGCATGGGGGGCCGAACCCCATCCCCTGCAGTGCTTCCACCCGAAGATGGTACAGGGCCAATGGAGGAGGAGGTCCCAGGCTGGGCACTGGACCTGCTGGTGCCATGTGCCATGGCCAGTTGAGGTGGGACAGGTGGGTCTGCTGGGACCGGCCTTCCCATACAAACTATGTTTTGGAGGGTTTAATAAAGGTATGGGTTAGTAGCAGTCAAGAGCATTCCCAATTAGTTTTACCAATGACACAGGAAAAGATACACAATCACTCCCTTGTTTCCAACATTTTGTCATATTTCAAAGACTTGAATGGGTAAAGATAATAATAAAATGATGGAACATTTTAGAGATAATCATAGCTGCATCCTTTTTGAAAACTGGAGGTATTTCTTTCCCATCTATATGGAGTGTAACCTCTCCAAAGTGCATATGTAATCTAACATTCTGAATGTGGTAGAAATTAATTTGCTGCTGGTTAGGGAGAATGTTTTTATTTGGGTTCACTCACTGAAAAGGTCCATCCCTGCTAGAGAGGGTGGCTGCTCTTAAAATGTATACAACACACTTACTCTTTGATTTTTTTTTTATCATGTCCATCCATCCATCCTCAACCCGTTTCCCATTTTGCACATGAGGTCGGGGCTTCACTTCTGCAGTGACAGCCATCTTGAGCAAAGATTTATACTGCTGGGTGGCTAGCCCTGCCACAGTAGTTCACTGGCAGCACTCACTCACACATACACTCTCATCTATGGCCAATTTTAGAGTGTCCAATCTACCTACTGCATGTCTTTGGTGTATGGGAGGAAACCAGAGAAAACCCACATGACTGCAGGGAGGACATTTATCATGTGGCAGTTCAAAATTCTCCCAAAAGGCTTGGCTCATAGATTAGTACTAAGCTAACTGCCCTTGTGAGCCATTTTAAGCCTAGCCAATTACCCTTGTAAGACTCAAACCCTGCACCTTGTGTTTGTAAGGCAAAAACCTTAACCATTAGGCCACCCTCCCAACCCTATGTTTCAAAACAAATTAATAGATTCATATGGTAAAGCAAACAATGCTTTATTCTTCTGAGTGGCTCATTTATTCATCTCAGTTTGGATTGGGCATTTAATGTTGGGGAAAATATGTTAGAGCACTGATATTCCATCTTTTTTTTTTTTACTTTACTTGCAGGCATGTGGTTATCCTTAAATAAATTGTGGGTATCCCCAAAGTACATAAAAATATTTGCCATCCCCCTTTTCACCCTATTGTTTCAGGCAGACATTCTAAAATGTACCCTATTGGGGTGGTTATAGATAGTTGGCTAAAACCTATGTATTCGGATATCCCACATATGATTAAAGACTCTAATTTTTTTTTGGCTAATCTAACTACCACCATTTGGAAACAAAAATTGATTTTCATCACTATTGATGTTATCAATTTATTTTCCTGTATACCCAAACAACAAGGATTGGAAGACTTTTGCAACAGTCTGAGGAAATTTTCCCACTTGGAATGGGACAAAATTTGTCTAATTATGGATATGATGACAATGGTATTAGACCATAATTATATTCATTTTGAAGGAGAGAATTTTCGTCAGACTAGATAAGTAGCTATGGGTGTGGCATGCGCCCCTATTTTTGCAAATTTGGTTATGCTGGAATGGGAGACTACTAAACTATTCTGTAGTAAATATTACGAATATGTAACATATTATTCTAGATTTTTGGACGACATCTTCATAGTATGGGATGGACCCATTGACAGTATCCAGTCATTTGTTGAATATTTGAATAGTACGAGTTCTTTTTTGAAGTTCACTTTCAATTACAGTGCTGAGGGCATTTCTTACCTAGATACTTACATATATCATTCAAGACAAGGATTTCAGTCTCGAATATTTAGAAAGAACACATTCTCAAGTAGTTATCTGGAATACACTAGCAATCATCCTAGATATATGATGAGAAATATATACAAAGGACAATGTGTAAGAGCTGCCCGGATGACTTCTAGTTTTGAGAACATGGTACATGAAATTTTATACATCATATCTATGTTCACCAGTAGAGTTTATCCTGAGAAATTGTTGAATGATGTTACTGATTATGTGGTTAATGAATGGGGTAAGAAATATACACTCTTATTAGGTATTGGGACTGAAATGAATATTGCAAACTCTGCACAAGGTTTCATTAAGCAATACAATAGAGCTTGTATATTGCAATATTCACCACACATTAACCATATAAAGAATACAGTGAGAAGCAATTGGAATATTCTGATGGTGAATCAAGAAGTAAAGAACATTTTAGGCCACTGCCCTATATTGTTTATAAAAATGGGAACAAATTTAAAGAAATCTCTAGAGTATGGTCCTACTACCAGGATACTAAGCAATTTGAGTAATCACACAAAAAAATGTGGATGTTGTAAAC
>NC_056731.1:688276328-688458828 GCF_019279795.1 Protopterus annectens
CCAGCTGGTAACTTGTCCAAGATTAGCTGCAATTTTAGTATAGTCCAAGATTCCCTGTAATTTTAATATACTCTTTTGTAATGAAACAAACTTACATTGTAGCCGATCTGCCGAGTATCTAATCAATAACACACCCATTTGTGCCAGACTGATCAATCTACGTTTACTCCAACCAGGCAGCAACATTCCATTTAAACCTCCCTCCCTTCTTAACTCTACAATGTCCATCTTTGTTTGTCATAAAGCCAAAGTTAAAAACATAACTACCATAAAAAGGATCACAATATGATAATGAAGTCAAGACAGTCAAAGCTGTAATCTCTATAAGAAGAGAGAACATGGCACCCAACTGCTCTTGGTAGCATCTCATACTCATCCTTTATAGATGAGCAGAGAAACAACAGTCATAATTACTTCAGAGCCAGAGCTCAACAAAATATGCATTCACTGGTGTATGACAACCTGCAACATGCATTCCTTTCTTTCAGCTAAGGCAAAAGCACTCTATTTCCTCAGAAGCTCAAAAAAGATCTCCCTTACAATACCATCTCCTTACCTTCTCATTCACTTTATTATATATTTCATTATACAGCGACCAAATCTCATTCTAGTCAACACCCAAGTGCAGAACTGATGTTCATTATGAATTCTATTATATATCCCAACTGAGAAAATCTGTAATGTCCTATAAACTGTAACATGAGAGTACCTGCCCAGATTTTCAAAGGAAAGTGAACCACGTTTAGCTAAAAGCTCAATGTATTTAATTACTGCTAATAGTGCTGCTTAATTTAAATTGGTTGCATAGGTTGATACAAATTAGAAAACATTCAAGAATATTTAAGTAAGTCCAGCCCAGATAAACAAAATGATCAAATAATCTTAAGTTGCATAACTAATATTTTTATTTGCCTGCCCTACATTAAGTCATATAGCAAATGTGTATGCTAACATATTGCCTTACTTTCCAATAAAAATTAGCACATTTATTGAAGAGGTTGTTACTCATATATTAAATCTTGAAGTAAAAATATTGCGAACTTCATATTAATGTTGAAAACAGATTAAATATTATTGGCTGCAAATAATTTTAGCTCAATTACTTACATGCAAGCAGTCTAATATCAAAAATGAAGGAATATTGTTGCTTTTATTTATGTTTCTTACATGGTATAGCAAATGTCCTACAAATGTCTTTTCCACCCTGTGTTTTAAGGATAAGTAATTCAAAAGTGTTTCTTTTGAGCTACTTATTATATTATTTTTCTAATACTGCGGTGGTGGTGCTGCGGTAGCATTGTCGCCTCACAGTAAGACGTTGTCCTGTTCAATTCTCAGCTAGAACGTCTTTTGTGTGGAGACATGCGTGAATGGGTGTACCTTCGTTGAAGGTTGTGCATCAAGGCCGGCAACTCGGCACATAAAAATCTACTGCCAATCATTAGCGGACCGGAGTTCCGCTGTGGCGACCCCTAAGCGGGAAAAGCCGAAAGACACAATTATATTATTTGTGTGTGTGTGTGTGTGTGTGTGTGTGTGTGTGTGTGTGTGTGTGTGTGTGTGCATGTGTGTGTGTGCGCGCACGTGTGTGAATATATTTATGCATATAAATATATATATATATATATATATATATATATATATATATATATATATATATATATATATATATATATATATATATATACACACACACACACACACACTCACACACACACACACACACACACACACACACACACACACACACACACACAGACATACACACACATAGCCGGCCTTAGGCATAGGCCAACTAGGCGGTGCCTAGGGCGCCGCTTTAGTAGGGGCACTTCTCCAGTATTTATTTGGTGTGGGGAGACCAGGATGGGGGCACTGGGTGGTGTGGTGGGGGGTGCCATGGTGCCCTTTTGCCTAGGGCACCAATTGACCTAAGGCCGCTCCTGTCCTTACTGGACAACAGCTTTTTATTTTATTTTATTTATTTATTTTGTCCGTAACATTTTATAGAAAATCATTACTAAATCTTACTTTATTATTTCCAGTTTTGACGTTTGGGTTAAACCATGCAGTTCTGAAGACCAATTCTTTGCCTAGAATAATAAGTTTCAGTGTCATATATGATTTTATTCATTGCTTACCCAGGGACCTTGCAGCCCTTTCTATATAATATGAGCATATGAAAAAGCTTAATAAAGATAGCACTTTAGGCAGCCATGTTATTAAAAGAAATTAACCATATTGCTCCCTTCCAATTTTCCAGGACACCACAAATCCTAAGATTGTTCTGCATTCCCAATTTTCAAAATCATCAAACTTATCCATAAGCATATTTTTGGACTTAATAAAAATTCTACTTAGCTTTCTTCTTTAATTAACCTACCAACTATACCAGAAGGAGAACTATTTAAGTCTTTTATTTGCTACCTTAGCTAGCTGCACAAGTGTCTTTAACATTTCTGTCTCTTCATTGCAGTTTTCCTCTATCTCATGTATTTTAGTCTAAAACGTATCCATTTTCATTAATACACACTTAATGCACTGAAGTAATGAATTGTTGTAAGCCTTTTTTGATGGCTGTATCTATTTGTGGTTACTTATGAAGACACATTTCTCATACTGCTTCAGTTAATAGTAAGGAAAGTTGCTATGCTACTCATTCAAACTATATAACTTCAGTGGAAAAATAACATTCTAGTTATTTAAATGAATTCATTTTCAAAACTGCAAACTTTCTAAACTTTCTGCAAAGCTTAGTGCTAATTACTGAAAACTGTAGAGAACCTGATGTCATGTAAAAATCTTGGATGGAACCTGAGGAAAGGCAGAGCTTTGACTTATGTGAAAAAAAACAATTATTTACCTTTTATTAAAGTAAGCAACAACTTAGAAATGATAAGCTCCTTTGGGGGTGATGGGGTTATTAATTTTGTAAAACATGGTTAAGTCAGTCAAATGCATATTTGTAATATGACTACAAGTGTGTGTTATCACAGAATAGTTGCTATATTTTATAAACAGATGCTTAGGCATTAGGAGTTAGTAAATATATTCAGACAATTGGGAAGATGTCTGTCCTACACTTGTGGTATTGGAGTAATTTGTCTTTCATTTTAGGATGTTTGCATGTGTGCATTTGTGTGTGTGTGTGTGTGTGTGTGTGTGTGTGTGTGTGTGTGTGTGTGTGTGTGTGTGTGTGTGTGTGTGTGGTTTTGTGTGTGAATTTGCATACATTTCAGTATGTGTGTGCATGCATATGTTTGTAACAATGTCTGCTTTTGTGTCTATGTTTAATAACCTGCATGTTCAGTGCAGTGGGCTTCAAGATATTGAACTATTGCATTTTATGTTATACTACAAACTTTCAAGTCCCAGGATTTTGAAGACTACTACCTCTATGCCAGGGGCTCCAACATCTTGTACCTCACGTAGGCTAACGCTCACACCTGAACATGAATATGAGTTCAGTTAAACAGCTGAGGAGAGAGTGGGGTAAGAGTGCATATCAGGACACAAGTTAGGAAGAGAATTTGGGTTTATGGAGTGGGAACAGAGTTTTAGGGAATGGGAAGGCAGTTTTAGAGTAAGTTATAGGAGGGCAGCTTTACATTTGGGGAGCAGGTGGAAAGTTTTAAGGTTAGGGAGTGATAGGGAATTTAGGTTTAGAAAGGAGGCTGGAGATTTTGGATAGGAGACTGAAGACTTTAGTTAAGAACTTCGTGGAAGTTTCAAGGTTGGATTTAGGACTCAAATGGGATTGTACAGTTTGGCACAACTGAGTGTTGGGAAGGCTAAGTAGTTACAGGAGGTCAAACTAGTGGGAGAAAGCACTTGCTTTTCATGCAAATGACAACAGACTAGTGTGTCACAAGCTGGTGGCAATGAGCACTTGTAGTAAACCTTCATTTTGTAGTATTCAACTTTTTTCTTTTCAATTATTACATTTCCTGAGGCATAGCTGAGGCAGGAGTGGTCAGATGCAAAGTAGAATCATTAAGGAAGTGACTCAGCATTAAGCTTGCCAAATTAATATGGTTAAGTATGTTAACTAGACAGATTTGCTTTCCTCTATTGTTCTGTTACTCAACTATTTTAACAGTAAAATATGAAATAAATTCTTATCTACAAAATTCATAATAACTTTCATTAGTAAACCATAGTAAATTTTATCAAATGCTTTGGATAAACAGCCAAACAATTTTCTTCAGGGTGGTCCAGAAATCATTAAACAAATTATGCCATATATACTTTGAATCTGTGAAGCTATGATGATCATAACAAAAGTTACAGCAGAATTTGATTGCATGAAATGCCTTTTTTTATTTAGACCTCTTGCTATCACCATAAATGATACCATATTGCTTTATCATGTATTATAAAACTAAAAAAAAAAAACTTAAAATAGAAACAGTTCAAGCATATTTTTCTTATGTTATAATTTTGACAGTTCTTTAATAGTTATTTAAATTGATAGCTACTGACAGAATGATAAATGTAGCAGTATCTTTTATAAAAATGTCTGTTCTGTACTTCTTTTGCAGGTTACAACAATAAAGTTTTCCCATGTGTCAAATATAAACATTTATATCTACACAAAATATGTGAGGAGACTTGTTTCAAACAGTAGAATTTGTCTGAATTTTGTAAAAAAAAATATTAGAAATGTTGTGATATAAACAATTCAACAAATATAGGCTTGAAAGGGGTGTGGGAAATGTATCTGTATAAACATTGGGAGCAATGTCATTTTTTACGCAGCCAGACCACCAGGTATCCATCTGTTCATTTACCCAGACATTTATCCATCCAACCATCCATTTTTCAGTGTAATAATGAACTGAGACTTTCCCCTACAGGCAGTGGGCAAATAAAAAGCCAGTTGTGAATGGGATGGTAAATCATTGCAGATACGTGCACACAGATGTTAGTACTCTCACACAAAGACACACACACATACATGTACACACCAAAGTATAATTTCCAGGATCACTAATTCATCTATCCTCATGTATACAGGATATATCAGTAAACAAGTCAAGTAGTTATATTCATCTGACAGAGGCAGTCATTCTGTTATCATAATAGTATGCCATGCAGAATTATTTTAAGTATCTCAACTTTAGGATTTACCTAATGCATTTCCTTGATATTATTATCCACTGTACAAACAAATCACTGTACTAGAATGCTTCAAAACGTCATTAAAAATGCGTGCCTTTGTCCAGATTTATTGCTTGCATAACACATGGTTACCAAGGAACCTTAATGTGTTCCCGCAAAATAGTTTTATTCAGTCATGTAATCCAGTAACACAGAAAAAAAATTGGAAAGATGAGAACATCACATTGGCATCGTTTTGTCTCCATACAAGGACACTAAAACAACTGAATAATGCATTTTTATATGGCTATATATATATATATATATATATATATATATATATATACATATATATCATAGGATCATAGGAAGTTACTATGCTAATGGACCGAGGGCCCATACAAGCTTAGGCAAGTTCTGCCCTTATTTCTGTGATCAGCACCTATTGCTCCTGTCTGAGAGAGGCACAGGTGGAACAACCAGGGTGAATTTACAGATACCCATCCAATTGTCCAGATTGTGCTTGAAGAGGGCCAAAGAGGTGCTCTGCTTGACATGAAATGGGAGTCTGTTCCACAGATGCAGTAACCTCTCTGAGACAGATCTGTCCCTCCAGCAGGTTCTATTAATGTCACATATGAGGTTAAGGTCTTTAGATCGAGTAACCTGTGAGCCATTGGACTTACGGATATGCATCATTTCCAATAAAGCAGAGTCAAAGATTGCCATATGCACAAGACAGAGATCACTTTTGAGTAGTCTGTATGAAACAGAGTAAAGTGACTGTGATTTCATCTGATCCACATATGACAGATGCTGAATAACTTAAATTCTCCTTGTTCATAGGTTCATAGGTTCATAGGTTCATACTAGGCTATCTGCCCAAGGGCATTTATAAGCCTAGCCCATAGTTATTTGGCTTTCGCCACCCCTTTAGTTTGAATAAAACTATGCCTATTATTTTGCTGTGCCTCTGTCAAGCAGTGACACTGAAGTAATCCCTGGGGTATATCTGCGATCTCCCATCCATTGGTCAAGATTCCTCTTGAACAACTTATTGTGAGGAACTTTTGTGGTCTCTACAGTTGCTGCAGGTGCCTGGAAAGGTACATACCAAAAGGGGTGTTGTACTCAATTATTGGCCTGATGCGGGAAGAGTACAGGGAGTTTATAACTTCTTTTTTTTCTGGAGGCAATGCCCTTACTTATGAGATGAGCACTATAGAAGGCTCTTCTTACCACTGCAGAGACATGGTGATCAAAGGTAAGGGTGCTGTCAACCTGTGTGCCCAGGTGTCTCACCACTGAGTGCATGCTTAGGCTGTTTCCATTGATATGGTAGTTAGTAGGAACATCACTCTTACTGAAAGCAATGATAAAACATTTTTTTGAATTGTGTTTAAGACCATGACTTAGGCACCAATCATTTATTTGCATAAGACCCTCTTGTAGGATGCTGACATCATTTGGGGATTCTTCGACCACTCCTAGTTTGCAGTCATAAGAAAAATTTGTCAGCTACAGACCTTTAGTTTTTTCTGGTACTTTGGAAAAAGATTCCAAACAGTAGAGGTCCCAGGGATGATCCCTGTGGAACACCACTGGTTACAGGTCTACTGTTGGAGATGGATTTCCCTATTTTGACTATAATATATATATTGCATATCTGCAATGCTACAATATTAGACAACTACTAATTATGAATTTGTTGGAATTCTAAATGATTCTCTGGTTGTAGGAATGGAGTCTCACAGTATTTTATTTTATTTAGATTTGTTAAATGGGGTAGAGCATCAATACTGCTTGACCATTTTTGGGTCAGCCTAGGGATATAAGAATTATAAAAGAATTAAATAAATGAAAAATGTTCACAGTACAGTAACACTAGACTAAAGTAGTGAGATTATACAAAAAGTTATAAAACAGCAAACAATATTCACAAGAGAATAATATCCTCATTTTAAAATAGTAAGATGGAAAGCAGAGTAACATGTATTGCACTATGATTATACGCAGATTCTATTGCCCTTCCATTTTCAGTTCAGCTGTCATACTTTTCCATAGAAAGATGTAAGGGAGGAAGGACAATCAAACAAAAGTGGATTTATAATTGATTCCATTGCTCAAAGAACTAAATAATGAAAATGTGATTTACCGTGTCCCTAGATGAGAGTTTTCTGTGCACAAACTGAATCTAATTGAGGTTAACTTTCTCAAACTGATTATGCCCCAGAATAAACTTGCTTTGAACAAGACCCTAGGCAAGTATGTCTCATGTCATGCCTTTAGAAAAATCTTCCACACCCTTACTTTTATCAATATTATTTTTTTTTTAAAAAGTACAGAAATCAATTTAAACTAATCCACCGACTTTTGTAATTTCTAGTTCCCTTGAGGTTTCCGTTAAAAGGGCTTGCAAATCTTTGGGATGAACACGATTAAATATTTTGCATCATGTAGAATCAAGTTTAAAATTAAAGTCTTGCAGTCCTTTGACTAGAATTTGATTTCAATGCATCTCCTTACAATTTAATCTACTTTGCATACCAAATTAAGAATCAGTCATTCTGTAAAATACGAGCAAAAATAATTTAAAGCAGGCATTCTTGTGAAGAGTCAAGTATTTCCATTTTATAACATTTTAATGTTAAAGCTACTTTAACTCAAATTAAAAAAAATAAACAAACAAATAAATATCTGGGTATGCAATTGCCTTTTGCTTGTTTGGCATATGGTAACAACTGAACTATACAGATCTTTACCTGAAAATTATATACTGGAAAAACTAATCTTAATACTGTTATTTTTCACAATTTTATGCTCTTCAGTGAAAGACAAGGTAATTGTAGGTGATAGTTAAAGGAACAAAGGCAAATAAATAATAAAATATGTTGTTTAAGTTTTATTTGCATTTTCTGTATTACAGCCTGTTAAACTTGATAGGAGAAGGTTAGGTTGATGACACTGTAGTTTTGAATGCTTAGCACTAAATTTCACTGAACTATAAAACTTTTGTTGTCACCATTTGATCTGGAAATAAGCTTTATTAAATTTGAGTTTAGGCTGTACATACAAAGTAGATCATGTCAAAAACAGAAATGTACACATGCTAAAACATCTAGATTTTTATTTTATGGTAAATCACTTAAACTTGTGAAAGGAAAAGGAACAGAAAAGAAACACAATGGAATTATGTTCATGAACACTGAATGACTAAAAAGCATTAATTGTAGTATTGTTTGAGAAATCCCAGATATTAAATATCAGGGAAGAAGTTACAGTCACTATAAGGAAAAATTCCTGATGGTCGCCCAGATGACAGGCTTCACAAGTTGCCTTTTGTCACACTAGGTAATAATGACTAGTCAACAAATATTAAACTAGACAGCTGTACAAAGCCAAATAATCATAGCCTAATGTTTTCTGGGGAGCTAGTTACTTGAATTAGCAGACATACTGATACAAACAATAAATTATTTTCTTATTTTTGATACCCTGATTCCTAACACCTCAGCTTATTACAAGTCAAAATTGTTAGTGGCAGAGGGTTTTTGCATACAGTTTTACTTTTTATGTGATTAAGTGCCTTGTTTTTTGAAATCTTAGGTCAGAAGAGAGCTATGAGAAAATGTGATACAAAACATAATGATGCAAAAGCAATTGCTACTCAATTGAATTAACAGACTGAAAACAAGAAATAGCTTTTCTTTCAGCATTGTTTTACACGTTAATGCCAGCTTATGCATACTATTTTAAAGCATTAATCCGAGTTCCAAGCAAAATGCTAAACTTTTAAATAATCCAACAGTTCAAGAATTTTTATAATATGGAAAATAAGAGGTTCGGTCATGAGTCCTTGGCTTCTTAACCCCATAGAGTAACTAGTGGATCACAACTGGTTGATTGCAAAAAATCACAACATACACATACACAATTGTAAATTCCATTTTTGAGTAGAGGAACACATCCCTTTGTGCCACCCATGAGGAAGGCATTTACACCCACTTCCTGCTTACTTATCTATACAAAATCCAGTATAACACAACTGTGTGGGATATAGAGAACACCTAGCATAGCTGGAAAAATTGTGACAGAAGTGTTTGCCTTACTGCCTTATTTACAGAATAGAAATGACATCTGGGGAATTGTGACATAGGCAAGATGGCATTGTACCAGACATAACTCATGCAGTTAAAACTGAACAACATATATGTAAACTGAAAAGACACCAAAATTTTAAACGAGCTGAGGGAAAGTGATATCAAGCAGCTATAAGGAGAATAATATTGCTAGAACTACACTGTTACTAGATTCAAGTTAAAATATGCTGCCATTTTTATGTCAGTAATCACTGTTTCAAAGTAACAATAATAATAATAATAACCCACAATTTGTTAAATTCTTTGCCACATAACCAGATGAATTTTAACTTGCCACTCTCAAAAACTGTTGCAAAATTATTGTTTTGGATGACCACCCCACCTTTCAAAGCTTATTTCCTAGTTGATGCTCACTGTTTATTGTAAGTAACATCAATATTAATGCCATAAAAAAGGACTTTCTTACACAAGCTTGAGGTGAAATTGCTCAAACATCAGTAGCCCACAATAAAAAAAAAGATGAACAGCATAACGCTGAATGCTGTTTCCCACAGGAAATCATTGCTAGGGAAGTTTATGTGCGTGATACAGTTCTTTAGAGAGATTTCTGCCTTCTTCAGGTTAATGCAATCATGGAGATAGTATATATAAGTCTGGATATGTGTGGAGGGGTGCAAAGCAATAAAAAAGAGTCATTCACACTTTTGGGTTTCAGGCATTTTTTTATTCTTTTGGAATGTCAGCTTTTAGGAAGTATTTCATAGTAGAACCAAAAAATGGGATACAAAAATCCACTGAATTGCAAAGCAAAAACCTACAGATTTAAATAAGATGAAATTGTTCAGCGTATTAAGACAAGGTCTTGCGGTAAGAACCAAACTCAAGCAGTGGCAGCAGTAGACGATGACTGATCAATGTTGTGTAGTGATGCTGCTCTCATCAGGTAAAACCGAAGCTGAAAATACCAGCTTGAAAAAACTTAATACTATTGAGAGGAGAGTGACAGAGAATGGCTTACTGTGGGCAGAAAGAATTGACTAGAATGATGTCTGCCTTCCACTTCTCAGCAAGTGGACTCAAAATGATGCTTCATGCAAGTGACAGCACTGTCTGAAATGATACGTCACCTCATAAAAAATAGCTCTTTGATAATAATATGGCTGCTAAGTGGTATTCCATGTTTTATAGCATATGGATGTTTGTTTTGTTAGTGTTTTTGGAAATCCCTTGAGCATAGACTACCAAAGATATCTGAGCAATTGAAACTATGCAATTTTAGTACAGTGGTCTCCTATGTTGAAGAAATAAAAAGTTGACAATGACTGTCAAAGAGCTAAAAATGTTTATAGTAGAATACGTTAAGCTTTAAATTAAACACTTCCTGTATGTTACTTTGCAACAAGTAATGTTGTGGCTTTAAGTACCATTGCTATAATTTTCGATGTATATAGCAAAACTATATGTAGGTAAGATCAGCTCAATGATTGGCATCAATCCCCGGCACCATTTTTCCCATTTTGTACATAAGATTGTGGTATTATATCTGCAGTGACCATCAACTACACAGCAAATGTTGACACCATTGGATGGGTATGCCTGTGATATACATAGATAAATTCCTAATTACAACCCAGACAACCTGCAGTTGATTAGTGGCTTGGGTCCTGGAAATGCCAGGTAGGAGAAGGAGGGAATAAGTGTCTGATGTTAGCTTCTCCATCACTGGGTGAGGGAGACAGTCTAACTTTCTGTAGTACTGCCACTTACTGAAGAGAAAGGTACACAACATGTAGTGTATAGACCAGGGACATGTGCTTGCTACTGCCAAGCTGTATTCACACAGTAGCCTTCATAGACAATGTAAAAGAACATTCACAGCTTCAGATTAAAGGATTTGAAGGAATATGCACACATGTGCACGTGCTCATATGCGTAGACACATTGACAGAGAGACAAAATCACACACACACACAGGGGAAGGCATTGCAGGCCCTCATTTCATTAAGGTCAGTATAAGGAAAAAGTCCTGATGGATTCCTAGATGACAGTCTTCATGACTGACTTTTCTTGCAATATTGAATAAACTGGTTGACTGACTGTAAAGGGCTAATGATTAACTGGTAGTGAAGGAGAAAAAAAACCCTGGAAAATATGCGTGCAGATTGTTTCTTTGAATGGTCTTTCTTTCTGTTCTCATTTTTTTACTAGTTCTTTTAATTTTTTACCAGCTTAGCGAACATGAATTTGTAACTAAACCCTTTCATACTCAGACATCAGAGATAATAGAATGACAGAGGGGCAAATACAGCCTCTGTGCATATGACTTACTGTCAATAAAATGTTAGAAAAGTGCATAGCCATAGCATTTAGTAAGCTATGGTGTGTAAATCCTTTCCTATCCATTTCCTAAATTGCATGTGGGTGACCAGTATCAACATCTTTGTGTACGTTTTTAAGCCATTAATAAAAATGTGTTTAGAAATGAACTCTAAAAGTACTGTTGTTCTACTTTTATTCAGGAACAAGTGCTCATTTTAAATACACAGGCTTTTCCCCACATTCATTATATATTGGTCAGCAATACTTTGAGTTCTGGGACTATTTTATATTAAGACCTGCAAATTATTAAAATTACCAAATTACAGGATTAAAAATAGAAATGACAGACAAACCCAGTTATAATTACAGGAATAAAATTCTTCAAGTGTTATGCTAATCTGTACATTAATCAACCCTGGGGATAATATCACAGTTGGCTACACTTCTTATAACACAGAGCAATTAACTATCACATTAACATAACCACTGATATGTCTTAGTGCATATAACTCCAGTTACAAAAGAAAAATGTTTAAAGCTTACCCCAAATGGGTGAATATATGACTTGCTAACAAGCTTCATCCTGTATTATTTGGTTTGATGTCTTCAAGTTCCTTTTGAAATTGAGTCCAAACAACTCACTTAACTAGACGATGCTCCCATATCAGTCGCAAAAAGTACAAGCTCGTTAACAGTGGACTTAACCAGTTAACAAATACATACAGATAAGTAAATAAAAATATTAATACAACTAGAAAAAGAACGTTAAAATAGCACAGAACTGAAGACATCTTATGATATCAGCTTTAATCAGCTTTATTCAATGAGGATGAGAGCTCTAGAAATCCGCCAGTGGATGCATATCTGTGTTGTTACTTATGGCACATTGTTACATTGCTGAGAAGGTATAGAGGCAGGCAAGCATGGGCTGTACTTCAATGTTGGCAGATACACAGCTGTTGACATGCAAAGAGGAGTTGCATATGGAATGTGGTCTGCTGATGTTAATCTCCTAAAAACTGTTTGCAAAACTCTGCATAATGGAAAAACTAAGCACAAGGAAGCACAACATTGCATTATTAAATCCTAATACTAGTAGATTTGTTGATGATCATCACACTGTCCAGGAATGTTGACTTTGGATTCTAAATAGTGGTCCCATCAAAACCCTAGGATGCGCATCTTTCACTTGTCCGTATCGTGGGAATAGGATAATGTTACCTTGCACAAAGGAAGAACAGCTCAGCATGGGAGGCATCCCTGCCATGTCAGCCTCACTTGCAGCTGATGTCTGTTTGAAGGTTTAGTGAGATACTCCTTTAGAGTAATGCAGCTTTGTTGTGTGTCAGCTTTCTCAAATATTAAGCAGCAGCAGTTGATTTATTGGATGTCGGCCAGAGCGACTTCAATCCATACGTCTCAACTGTCCAGATGTTAGCAGAATGTCCAGAGCCAGTAGCCCTAATTTCACTAATCTCTACCTATATATATCTGGCTTCCATATTGCAGAATCCTCACACCTAGCGCTTCATACTGCCATCTGCATCCACTGCATATTATGCATTAGGTGTTGTTAAACTCCATGCTCTACCTCTCCAGTGACTTGTTGCTGTATTTGAACTACTGTATATTTCAGAACGTACTGTCTATTAGTTCTCTACTGTATGTTGGTGCATTGAATTTTGTACTTTGCTGCACATTCTGTAGATTTTTTTTTTATTGAACTGCTGTATGTTCTTCAAAATGCACTGTCAATTTGTTCTCCACTGTTTGGTGCTGTACTGGATTTGTAACATGCCGTTCATTTGTAATGTATCCTTATAGTATATATAAATGTTTGTCCCATATTATACTGTATGTACTGTGTAATACTTACACTATGATTGTGGAGCTTTTCTCCCCAGGCCTCCACTGAAAATGGGTTCACCTTGGCCCAGTGGACTATCCTGTAAACAAATGCAAATAAATAATAAATAAATACATGTTTTGCCATATTGTTTTTCTAGCAAATTATTGAGGATTAAAGTCAGAAAATAATTGCAGAAATTTGAGTTTCAGACTCTATACCCTTCAGAAAATCCATGCTACCGCAAAACATGTTATTCTATCAACTTCCTTACTTTATAAGAGCAATGTTTAAAAATTGTTTCTCTTTTTTGTGCCCCCCCCCACCCCATGTTTATGGCTTTGGCCAGATTTTTTTGTGTTAGGAGGTTTAGAGGTATGCCTCAATCAGCTGATAGGATTTTACAGAGCAATATATACAAGCAAAAATAAACATAAAAAATATGATATAATTCCTAGCAATAGTAGTTACTCCTTACAAAAATCAGTAGAGATATGTCTCTAAAGTGCTGTATTATATAAAAGCACCATAATGACTAAAAAAAGGATGCTTCCTGTAAAGACGCACATTACCTGTTGTTTTTATAGAAAGTATCACCAGCAGCTGCAACATTAATGCATCAGCGTGATCATTCTCTAGATGGTGGTAGACTAATCTTAAAGCCTAATAGAACTATTTAAAGGATTTTTATGAAGAAGAAAGACTAGGGTTTAGTACAACTGTATAGCATAAGGTGTAATAAAGTCAGACTGTACAGAAAACAGACAGGGATTACAAATAGATTCATAGGTTCATAAGAGGCTACTAGGCTAGTGGCCCTAGAGCTTTTATAAGCCTAGCCATGTTAATCCTGGGTTGCCCCAATTGTCCTTGGTTAGATGGATGTACTTTACAGATTGGCACTGACTACCCCTGTCCATGAGGTACATGGCTGCACCCCCAAGGTGAATTTGCAGTCACCCATCCATTTGTACAGGTTGCACTTGAATAGGGTCACTGAGGAGCTCTCCTTCACTTGAATTGGAAGTTTATTCCAGAGCAGCAGCAATCTCTGGGAGACACACCTGTCTCTCTAGGATGTTCTGTTAATGTCACTGACAAAGTTGCGATCCCTAGAGGGAGTGATTCTAGTGCCATTTGTTTTGTGGATGTGCAGCATATCCATCAGGTCGGGGTCAGAGACTGCCCTGTAGGCTAGGCACAAGTCACCTCTTACTAGCCTATATGATACAGAGTACAGTGACAGGGCTTTCAGTCTGTTCACATAGGTCATGGTTTGGAGGCCCTGTATCTTCTTAGTGAGAAACCTATGTGGTCTCTCCAGTTGCTGCAGATGTCTGGTGAGTTACATGCAGAAGGGAGGATTGCATTCTATTAATGGTCTGATTAGGGTTGAGTAAAGTGGGGTTATAACATCCTTAGACCTAGATGCTATGCCTTTACTTATGAGATGCACAATGTAAAAGGCTTTCTTTACCACTGAGGAAACCTGGTGGTAAAAGTTCAGATTGCTGTTGACCTGTGTTCCCAGATCTTGCACCATGGGTTTGAACTTAGAGGGGTGCTGTCAATATTGTAATCAGTGGGGGATTCCACTTTGTCAAGTGGGATAATAGTGCACTTTTTTGCATTTAGTTTTAGACCGTGACTTTGGCACCAGTTATTTGTTTGTGTTACCCCCTCCTGTAGTATGTTAACAGTGTTGGGGGACTCAATGATTGTGCCTCATTTACAATTATCAGTGAACTTAATAAGCCAAAGGCCATCTACTTTAGCGTGGACTTCTGTGAAATAGATTCCAAATAGTATAGGTCCCTATACAGATCCTTAATGTACACCACTGGTGACAAGTCTGCTGCTAGAGATGAAGTCACCAACTTTGACATTATGTGTTCTGTTGGTGAGCCAGTTAGCTACCCATCTAGTGATGTAAGGGTTAACACCTAGCTGGGAGAGCTTTTCAATGATACCTGAGTGGGGGATTGTGTCAAAGGCTTTAGCTAGGTCCAGAAAGGTGGTATGCACTGTCTTAACTTCATTCAGGGCTCTGATGACTTTTTCAAAGTAGTCTTCCAGATTCAGTAAACATAATCTACCCTTACTAGATTCAATAAACATGATCTACTATTAATGAAGCCAGACTGGGTTGGGTCTAGAGTTTGAAGATCACCTATATCCTTGTTGATAAGATCCACAATGATCCTTTCCATGGGCTTGCAGATGAGGCTGGTTAGACTTATGGATCTATAGTTCCCAGGGTCAGTTGATATCCCTGTTTATGCAAGGGGATTACTGTTACTGTTCTCCATTCTGCAGGTACATAGCCAGTTGTCAGGCATGGTTAAAGAGAATGGCAAGTGGGTTAGCAAGGTCCTGTTTTAAATTGCTTAGTAAGCAACCTGGAATGTTATCTGGTCCCACTGAGGCCATGTTTTTCATCTTGGAGAATACATATATGACTTGATCTCTAGAGATTGGTTCTAGAGTCAAGCTTGAATCTTCATGGACTAAATACTTTGCATTCCAGGCTGCACACCTTTGAAAATTGTTATTAAATGGCTTCCTGAGGTTCCTTTGTTCATCAGAGTATGTGTGTGTGTGTGTGTGTGTGTGTGTGTGTGTGTGTGTGTGTGTGTGTGTGTTTGTGTGTGAGCATATATTTCCATCATATCTTGATAATCTGTGCTTTACTAATGCACCTAAATCACTCATGTATCTTATTATATTTTAATTTAATAAAATCCACAAACAACCATAATGTGAACAGTCACTCAATTATTTTTCTTTCAGAATGTAGTTTTGTTCTCAAAGCATGGCACACTTTAGATGTAATGCATTTGTTTTTAGTCCTACTTATTTGCAATGACTGTGCTGTGAGTCCCTAGCTTCTTAGAATGCCAATGTAAGTAACATAACCGCTTCATTTCCAATGAATATCATGATGTGTGCTAAATGCAAGCTGCTGAAAAACTTTTCATGCCACACTTAATTCTCTTGTATTACAAAACACATAAACAGCAAGGTTTTGTTACAAATTCAATAAATGCCTTGCATGTTGTATTTCGGTCTCTTGTAACCCATAGCAGGTAAACAGCAGTGTTATTAAGTATTCAAATACATAGTTTCAACCCCCTCCTTATTCAGCATTCAAATATGTAGTTTCAACACCCTCCTGCATATTTTGAATTTAGTGATAAAAGTTGCAGATGAGTCTAGTGACTCTGCTCATTCACTTGTGAATAACAAGTACCACTTCAAGAGTTCAGAAAGCAGATGAATGCTGAGCATATCACAGAAAACTAATGATGTGGTTAAATTAAAACTTTGCTCTCCAAACATGAGAAATGAGACCTCTTAAAACTTTGTGTATTAATTTGTTGCAGTATAGCTCTTCCTACACTTGTCATTCATTCCCAAGGTAAGCATCTCTTTTTGCTTTAGATGCTTCAGTGTGAAAAATACCGGGATCAGTCATTATCCAGGCAAATGTAAGGGAGCTTTGTGCTGTTGCTGGCATCCTGGCCATGATAGCATTTTTGCATGAATGACTCTATCCCCTCTTCTTTGGTGAAAATGTGGGTACATACATATATCACCCTATGGACAGCCTACACCCCTTCAGTAGAGTGTATCATGTTCTCATATGTACAGCTGTCAAGATTCACCGTAACAGATATGGTTTGTCATGCCCACAATAGCATTTGTCTGGCACCTACTTCTAAGACTCCATCACTGCCCTGAGGCAAAGACTGTGTCCAGGAATAGATTCTATGATGGGTCAGGGCCTGCCTCTTCTCCTCTGAGGAATAGCATATTCATATTCCTCTGCCATGCCATCAAATGCCTGAGTCTAACTGAACCCAGATCACTTGGGTCATAGTCAGGGCTTTATCCCTCTACACCATTAGAGTAGCTGATCTGCCATGTTTTAGCTGTCAGTATTTGATGCAAGCATGTTATTGAAGTCGGCAAGACGTGGACTCAGGATTGAATCCACAGGCAGTGACTAAATCTACTACAGAAAAACAAAATAGCTGAACAGATAAATGTAGTTGGTATTTCAATACGTATGGCAAGGAAGTTCTAGTAATGAGGAAACTCAGATGTTCTTAAGGGATAAAATACACCTAGATGATGTCATGCGGAGGAAGGTAAATCATATACAGTGTAAGGCTAATTAAGTTTAAGGCCTACATTTTCCTACATTTGTTTTAATTCTTAACTTGTATCTCTGCTTAATTTTTTTAAAACAGTATAATAACACCGAACTTGAATATATGTCTGTGCTACTCTTTTACAGGTTAGAAATATGTAGATATCCCGGGAAAAAAGCTTTATAAAGAAGAGAAAAAAATACAATACATAGCGTATGCATAAAAATTTCAAATAGAACAACAATTGCAATTTATAGTATAGATAATGATGTTATGTATTTTGTTCTTAGTAGTAGGAAGAGTGCGGTGAGGCAAGAAAGGCAAAAAAAGTGTCAGTATGAGATATGTGTTGATGAAAACCAAAGAAAGCATAGCTAAATTAGTGAGAGAGTCTAAATGAAGATTAGAGCAGTACAGTAGCTTGTGATCAAGGAAGGAGAAGAGATGGCAATTGTTGAGCCCATTTATCCAGGGAAACATCTGCATGTGAAAAGTCAGGAATTTAAGAGGTTGGATTTGAGTTTAATTTTAAAGCATCTGGTTGCTGATATTTCTTGAGGAGATACAGGGAGACTACTCCAGCTTTTACATAGGTATGTGGATAGTAAAGGGCCACCAAGTGTGTCTGTGCGATCTTATGGCTCTGGCAAGGAAGACATCTTTGGAGTACAGAGATCTCGATGGACTGTGCTGTTACATAAGGGATTTAGTGGCTGGACATTTCTCTAAGTATTAAATGTTATTAAGTACAGACTTTAGTTGAGAATAATTAGAAAATTAAGGAGTTTTATTCAGTGTAGTTTTTTTAGGGACAGGTGGTTGTGTGACTTACTGTTAATATTTGTGTTACATTTAGGTATTTTGTAGTAATATTGTTCCAATTCATTTAATTGAGCTGAGTAAATGTTTGTGAAAATAGGTGAAGCATAAAGTTGAATATGTAGGAGAAAGCTTCTTGTTGTATCTTTATGTTAGTGTTCAGTCGAGTATTTATAGCCTTTGCAAGAAAGACTTAACTTTTAGTGAGTTTGTTATTACTTACAGGATATATGTGTCAAACGTGAGTTTGACATCAATAATAATACCCAGTAGTTTTGTTTGGGAGACTTTTTCAAGTTAGCTATTAATGGAGGGAAGAATTTTGAAGATGACCTTTTCTTCTTCATGTGATTTGGGGAGAAAATCATTAATTTTGGTTTGATTGAGATTGAGCAACAAGTCGGAATTTAGTAGCCATGACTCAAATGAGGTAAATGATTGCATGCTGTGAGTTCTAGGATACAGCTGTTGGAAGCTGTATGGATGGTTACCAAATCACCAGCATATTAAATTAATTGATATTTTTTTTGAGGCTCAGAGAAGATATACAGCTCAGAAAAACCATGAAGAAGACTAGCCAATGTTCCCAATTGTCCAAGAGGAGTCTGATTAAGTTACCAGAATCACAGAGTAGGCAAATGATGGCTAACAGAATCGAACATTGGACTACAGGAAACAGCTCAGTAACATCTCACAGATTTTATCCTCATTACTAACTGCAAAACTATAGTTTGTCCTGCAAACTTCAAACACATGTACCTGTTATTGGGAGTACAGTGCATGGGTGTATATCACCAAATTGAAATGTGACATAACCAATCACCTAATCATCAACACATTAACATCGAACTGTAAAAATTAAGAATGACCACGTCAGCGAATGTTTTCCCAGGGGAAAGAAATCGTATGTCCGACAAAACCCAAACACATGATAAGAGACTGAGAACAGCTGAAGTTTCATGACTCTGTTCATGTAGGACATGTGTTTAAGGCCAAGGATCCTTTTTGTGAGCTACTTTTGTGGCCTCTCCAGCTGTTGTAGGTGTCTGGTCAGGTACATGCCAAATGGGGCATTATATTCAATGATTGGTCTAATGAGGGATGAACAGAGAGGAATGATGAGCTCTTTCTTCCTGGATGCGAAACTTTTGGTTATAAGATGTGCCACATAGAAGGACTTTCTGACCACAGTGGCAATGTGGTGGCCGAAGGTGAGGTGGCTGTCAACCTGGGTGCCCAGATCTCTTATGGCCCCTTCAGTGTTCAGTGGGCTCCCATCAACATGGTAATTCGTGGGAACTGATTTTTTTCCAAAGGGGATGATAACGCAATTTTTTGGCGTTAAGCTTCAGGCCATGGATCTGACACCAGTCATTGGTCTCAGAGATGCTCTTTTGTAGGATGTCTGCATCACTTGGGGAGCTGATAATGACTCCTAGCTTGCAGTCATCAGTGAACTTGGTCAGCCAGAGTCCTTCTGTGTTGGCCTGGACTTCTGAGAAGTAGATGCCAAACAGGAGAGAGCCCAGGACTGAGCCCTTTGGGACTCCACTCATGACTGGTTGACAATCTGACTTGGAATCTGCAGCTTTCACTCTGTGGGTCATGTCAATTTGCAACCCACCTAGTGATGTAAGGATTAATTCCTAGTTTGGTGAGTTTGTCAATAATACCTGAGTAGGAAATGGTATCAAAGGCCTTGGCCATGTTGAGGTAGGCTATATGCACTGCCTTACCCTCATCCACAGCCTTGGTAACTGCCTCGAAGAAGTCAACCAGGTTCAGCAAGCAGGATCTCCCCTTGACAAAGCCAAACTGTGTGGGGTCAAGAGTTTGGAGATTTCCTATATCTTTGTTAAGCAGGTCCAGTATGATGTGCTCCATAGCTTTGCATACCAGACTCATCAGGCTACTGAGGCAATAGTTCCCAGGGTCTCTAGTTCCTCCTCCTTTATTCAGCAGGATGACTGTAGCATTGTGCCATTCGTTAGAGACATAGCCTGAGGTAAGGCTGTGATTGAAATGGGCACAGATATGGTGCCAGTTTGATTTGTAGCTCATGTAGGATGCAGCCAGGGATATTATCAGGTCCCATGGATGCTGTATTCTTAGCTTTGGATGATGCAACTTTTACCTGTGCCGCAGAAGTGGTGGGCACCAGGCTTTCTTCTGGTATTGTGATAGCATCCCTGGGGGAGGGGTAAAGTTGACACTGAATCGGTCAGCCAGTATGTTGGCTATACCTGCTGGCTCAGTATAGGAGGTGCCATTGTGCAACAACTCAGAGCAAATCTAGGTATTGCCTTTGAAGTTTTTGATTAGGTTTAGAAGGCTTTGTGGTTGTATTTGGTGTCAGCAGCAATTTTGCCTTCATGGCTGGCTTTAGAGGATTTGATAAGGGATCAAAGCTTTTTGTTGAGACTGATAAGGGAGGTTTTCCAGTCTTGTGACTTCATTTTTTTTCTGCAACAGTTTCTTCTTTCTATTGTAGAGTTTACTGATGGCTGAGGACCACCAGAATGGCTTCCTTTTTTTGGAGGAGAGCGTCTTAGTTCTATTTGGTATGGCAAGGTCCATACATTCGTGTACATGCTCATACAAAGCATTGATGTATGATTCGGCAGTCATGCAGCTATTTTCCATTGGCATGGGTGCCGAGAAGTTACCCACCTCTGTTTTTAGGAGGCCAAAGTTGGCTTTAGAGAGGTTTTTCAGGGTGGTCACCTTAGTGGGGGGTATAAGTAAGATGGAGATTTCCATGGTGATCAGTTTGTGGTCAGATTTAACCAGGGAGGAATTGACTACAGGTGTGGTGCAACGATGTCCTATGTTAGTGATAAACAGGTCGAGGATATTGCTTCCTCTAGTGGGGGTCAGAATGAGCTGGTCAAGGGCATTGGAACTGATACATTTTAGAAAGTGTTGGGCCTGTACATTGGTACTTGAATGGTTTTACCCATTGATGGAAGGGTAGTTGAAGTCACCCAGTATGAGTGTATTGGGTTAGAACTTGATAGATTCCAGGGTGCTTAGGAAGTTGGAGTGAGAGTCTAGGGACACGTTTGGGATTCTGTAGCAGGCTATGACTTGTATTGCCATCTTACCCAGTGTTAGTTGCACCTGAAGTATCTCAGATGCATTATTCTGGGCTACCAGTCTAGAGAAGTGTGTGTATCCTTTAAGAATATGGAGACACCACCACCTTTGGAGCTTCCGGATGTATTCTGAAGTTGAAAGGTATGGAATGAGTTGTAGACTGGGAGCACAGGGGTGCATTCTGCCTCTTTAAACCAAGTCTCTGTTACAGCACAGATGCTGACATTCTCCATTTTGAGGAGAGCTTCGAGCGAGTGCATCTTGAGATTTAGAATTCTAGCATTGAGCAGCATGACCCTTAGATTGCATTTGTTTGTAGCTGTTATGGTGGAATTTTGGTCTTTGGAACACTGCCTAAAAAAAGGCACTATAGGGGTGGCGAGAGCCTTAGCCAGTACCCGGAATCCCAGGGGTGACAGATGCAGGCCATCTATGGTAAAGCATTGAGGTCTGTCGATCATGTCATCCAAGGCAGACAGATACTGGATCCCCTTAGAATGACACCAAAATTGATGAAGTCAATCATTTTCTGCTCGTACTGTGGTATCATTCTGGGTGATGGTAGAATACTGCTCAGGGCTAGGGTCATACTTGCCAGGGACACATAATCTGAGAGTTGCATCACATCACTTTTCATGTAGTCCAGGGAGGCATGTCTCACGTCATTCACACCCACATGGACAATGACTGAGTCATATTTGTACTTGTTGTGGAGTGACCTGAGTGCATGTGTTATGTGGCGGATCCTGGCATCTGACAGACAACTGACTGTCACCTTCTCCTTGTTCAGCCTAGTGAGTGGGACATCAGTGTGCCTCACAATTGAGTCTCCTATGATTAGTACATTAGGCAAAGTGATTTGCCTTAAGGGCTTGGGTTGAGGGGCACACTGTGGTGGTAAGCTATGTGTTCTAGGGTAGGTGTTGTGTTGTGGTGGTCGAGTACATTTCTGTCTCAAAGGTCTGTTGTTTGGGTAAATTTTTATTGAAATCCTCCATGAAGGTGGGTGTATGATTTATGTTTCTATGTGTGGGTTGTGATGGTTGGTGTTTTGGAGGGCTGTGTCTTCTATGTAGTGAGTTGCAGGTGTTGACCTTCTCCTCTTGACCAGCTAGTCTGGTCTTGGTTGGAGCGTGCACTGCTTCCAGTTTAGGTATGAGTGTTGGAATCAATCCTTAACTACAATTAGCACTTTATTAATGGTTCATAGCCTCAATCCTGTGCATTAACTGTCAGATATGTTTGCTAAACCTAATTCTTTGTGTGAAAAAAAGAAGAGACGACATGCATCTTAGAACATTCTCCCATTAATTTAAGGACTAAAGAGAAATAGCTAAAGTTTGCTTTCTGGACAGGGTACAATGTAAAAGGAGTCTACATGCCTTCATTGTATCTATATGCTTTATCCCTGGATGCTGAAGTTATCCCCTACATCATAAATTTATGCCATTCATTCACTAGTATTCCTCCAAATTGCTTATTCGCATGTGCACGCGCACACGTGTGTGTGTTGTGTGTGTGTGTGTGTGTGTGTGTGTGTGTGTGTGTGTGTGTGTGTGTGTGTGTGTGTGTGTGTGTGTATACACATCTGCTTAGTTTGTGACTGACAGGAGTTCTTTTCAAGATTATATTGGCTGCCTTGCCCCCACTAATTACTGATATAGGCTCTAATTCCCCTATGAGGCTGAAATGGGAAAACAGGTTTCGAAGAATGAATTAATGAAGTGAAAAATAATAAATAACTAATATATAAGCTTCAGTCACTGAAAGTAAGACAATATGTATAGAGGATGGAGCATCTGGAATAAAGAATGAAATAACTATTGTGAGAGTCCTATTCTTTTGCAGACTAAGAAATGTAAAGCCAAAGCAGTGCAACAGAAAAGTTTCCTGGCTTCTCTGTTGATGTGTTCATCACAACACACAGAGCTTTGCAATGCCCTGATCAAACCATTCCTCATGAGGTGCTTCATCTAAAATTATGCATTATCAGTAAAATAAAAATATCTTCTGTAAATGAAAAACATTTCTGTAAATGAAAAGAATTGGGTTACTGTAAAATAGCACTGTCTTCTGAGAGTTGATTTGTGACTGGATGTGTCTGTTCTGAGCTTTGCATCTAAGTATGAGAATTGTTCAAGATGCCAAGCATTTTTGTAAAATTAATGTATACTAGCCCCCTATGTGTTTAGGGAACATGATAACTAGGCTCCTTTTGTAACATAAATAAAGAAATGTGGTTTATCTTAAATGTAAGAATCATTAATCAATTCAGTACAGGATAACTATGAAAATGCTGTTATATTCATATGTTCATAGGTGTGTACTAGGCTAATGGCCCTGGAGCCTTTACAAGCTTAGCCCATAGAATTACCCTGGCATCATGCCACCCGATCTTAGTTCTTAGTGCCTCTGTTGAGTAAAGCCACTGGAGTGATCCCTGGGGTGAAATTTCTATTTCCCATCCACTCATCAAGATTTCTCTTGAAGATGGCCAGTGAGGTGCTCTGCTTGACATGTATAGGAAGTCTATTCCATAGCATGGGCTGTCTCTGGGTTATGTACCAGTCCCTCCAGCATGTTCTGTTGATTGTGGTAATGAGGTTGAGGTCTCTGGAGTGTGTGGTGCGGAGGGATTGGGATTTTTTTAGCTGTAGCATTTCTAACAGAGCTGGGTCAGACATGGCTTTGTAAGTCAAGCAGAGATTGCCTCTAAGTAGACAATATAAGACAGAGAATAGTCGGAGTTTTTTTAGTCTGTCCATATAGGACACATGTTTAAGGCCTAGGATCATCTTTGTGAGGTACTTTTGTCAAGAGGCATTTTGATAAAGTTTGTATTATAATAATTAAAATTGCTGAAGTCATAAAACTTTCATTTGCAGACTGCATATATTTTTAATAGAGATGAAAGTTTTTAATATGCTAGATTCATCAAAGTTGTTGACATGCCTTTGTTTTAATCCCCTTCACAGAAAGATGTTTTTTATGTTTGCCTTATTCAGAAAATAATTTGCTGATGTAAATTTAGAAACACTTCCAAAACTAATGTTTTGTCACATTTCGGTTCTTCAGATTACAGCCAATAATGCCTCTAAACTGTTATACAAAAACTAATAAATGCATATATTACCAGTACCCTAGAATGCACGGTTTTATAAATATTAATTTAATGTGCTGTCTACACCTTCTTCCAATGACTGCAGCTTGACAAATTGAAGACTTTTATCTGTGAACTTCAATCTAGTCAAGGGATGTGGTACATTCATTTTTACACAGCTGGCCCATAACTATATTATATTTGCCAACAAGAGTCAGAGTTGTTTTTTGCGTTATTTGAACATAGCATACTGATTATCTACCTGTGGAATCTATCATGTGCACAACCATTTCTGATTATATGAGCACAGTGTACTAATTATCTGCCCATGGAATGTATCTGAAGCATTTCTGATTATACAAATATAGTGAACAGATTGTTTATCCACCTGTGTAATGTGTCATGTGGATGGCCATTTCTGATTAGGTCCACTGAGCTGCAAGCAGCTTATGAGATCATAAGATGGTACCCCTGTGTGCTTATCTCATATTTGGTTCTGCATATATAATAGTGATGTCTTGTCAGATTAGTCCAATAAACCAGTTCTACTATGAAACATCAAATGACAAAACCCTGAGCATCAGCATTGCTGAAAACAAATGTCCTAAACACACTAGGGTGAAAAAAGTACCTGCAAGTGTTTCTTGAAAGAGGGCAAGCTCTCATGCACTTACAAAAGTGGGAGGCAAATCCCCACCTGTCAAAGACATTTATACCAGCTGCATGTTTGCATTGACTGAAAGAAGTCAGACATCTCCCAGAAAAGGGAATCTTTTCTGGTGCTCACTTAGAAATCCTACCTGCACTGACTTCCTATAAAAAACAGTAATCAACATTGTGTCCCTTGTACACCTGTGCTTCAAGCTATTGATTCTCAGGAAATTTCAATTTGGCTACCACAATAAACCACACCTAACCCCAATGTAAACTTCACATTATACCACACACACACACACACACACACACACACACACACACACACACACACACACACACACACACACACCATGTTGCTCATGATCTGCTGAAAATTTCTTGTTGCCAAGATATATAAGGATATTTTCTTAGTATTTTATTTAATGTATTTATATATGTATGCGTGTATGTATTGGATATTAAAACATTGTATCTAACATCAACAATGTGTGGAACTTCAACTCACTATCTACAAAAAAAATAAGTGAAACCAAAGCTAGCCACATATATTCCTGTCTACATACATTCTGAAATTCCTAAAAAAATTCCAAAAATGCAGACTATCTATATAAACACTTACCACCAAAAATAAATATATTATGGACCATAAATGTTATTAAAAAGTTTTAAACAACATATATTTTTGTTGTAAGAAAATATGCATTACTTTAATATATATATATATATATATATATATATATATATATATATATATATATATATATATACATACAAAGAAAGGAAGCAAGATATAATCACATACTATTATACAATGTCATGATCACATTCAATTATCAAGTTAATCTTATACAATTAACACATTAAGAGTCTTGGAATTTTGAGAGCAATGTTTCAAGACTATTCCGACCACACAAAGTCTTATTATGATTTATAGAGCATTTTCTGATCACTTCTTTTTTCAGTTTTGCATAGTATTGCTGTTAAATTTAAACATTCTTTGAATGCAGAAACTGAGTTCAATTTCCATTTTTTTGTAATAATTTTTTTTAGCTACTGTCAGTAGACTCCAGAATAGTTTTTGTTGTTTGGCTTTCACAGATAAGGAAGTGGAACATTCATTAGTATTATTGATCTAGTTAAATAGCAATTATCAGACCATAACCCCTTAAAATCATTCTTATCTCTTCCCAATATACATTTATTTTTTTCAGAATCCATAAACATGTGTCCCCAATCAGCCTTTACAAATTTACTACATCTCCAAAAAACAAAACAATAACAAAATAAGTAATTTTACTAAACTTAGACATTTTATAGGGAGTAACAAACATTCTGTGTATATATTTCCACACTAAAATATTTCTTATGTAAACTTGAAGAAGTTTGGCTAACTCATTTAAGTAACAAAGTTTCATTGTTACCATCTATTGAGCCACTCAACCCATCACTATCTAAAAAGTTCCAGAATTTTGCATCAAAATTATTATTATTCACAATTAACATATCTAACTTGAACAAGCTTCCTTTTTTGGTCAATTTACCTTCAATGATAACATTCATATATTTATATAATGGAGGAATAGTGTTCTGTTCCTCTTCACTTATATTATCTATAGGTTCATTTCATTTCTTACTGATGGATAACAGTAATTAGTTAACAGATTCATCCAACTTATAACATTTAATTAAATATTCTGGCAAGTTAGCTTTTCCTTTTGCAAAGTGGTCAAACCATAATACTAATCCATTCCTTTTTGATAAATTCATTTCAACATTGTTATGAATTTCCTTAAATATAGAGATATATGCAATGAGAAAGCACAAAAATGACCATTTTAATATTAATGGAATTTTAAAAACATATTTTGTAACTGTTTTAAGAATTGATTTTATGTATGCAGAGTCTAATGACAGAAATGAATTTCCTAGTAAGGTAAGTGCTACAAGCCAGATGAAAGGATTGTTGCATATATCTAATTTATCATATTTTTAAACTTGTAAGATGTTTGTATAATCTGCTCCTGAATAATTTTCCATTGACTAGGGTAGGTTGAGTCTATCCAGACTACAATAGAGTTAAAATTTGCAGCAACTGAATAATATTCTACATCTGGAAAGCTAATACTACCATGCTCCCATAAACTTATATGATGTATATAAGCAATTCTCAGTTTTTTAGGATAGCATAAAAATGATGTTAACATTTTTTTCCATTTTCTTTAAAAGTTTTAGTCAAGTATTAAAGCTATTGAATGCAATATATATATATATATATATATATATATATATATATATATATATATATATATGTGTGTGTGTGTATATATATATATATATATATATATATATATATATATATATATATATATATATATATATATATATATATATATATATATATACATATATATTAGAATCTACTTCTAAATTTCAAACTTTCAGAACTTTGAATTGCTTATGGTTAAGGCCACAAGATCAACATTTTAAAAATTTGAAATTTAAATTAAAAAAAAAAAATAATAAAAACAAAAATGTTTTTTATGTTTTTGCAGGGGGGCAAACCAAATGTTGTGGGCTACACCAGACCCCCCTGCTAATTACATATACCAACTCTGAGATCACACTACAGCAATAAAAATGGTAAAAATACTGTTCCGTGCTATACAGTGATCTCTAAACAGTTTGAATTTTCAAAATGTCGATCTTATGGTCTTGACCATAAACCTATTCAATTTTCTGAAAGTTTGAAATTTAGAAGTAGACCCCTATATACATATATATATATATATATATATATATATATATATATATATATATATATATATATATATATATATATAAACATCTTGGGTAATATAATTATTTTAATAAGTACCAACCTATCATCAAAAGTAAAAATAATAATCTTCAATTATTTTTAGAAACATTTTTGTCAGTAATCTTACTCATTTCTCAATGGAAAAATCTTGGCTAATATAATCATTTAAGTACAAACCTATCCTCAAAAGTAAAAAAAAAACATTCATTCCATTTTGAATAAGCAGTAACACTTCTTCAATTATTTTTTCAACATTTTTATTAATAATCTTACTCACATCTCAATAGATTTTTATAGCTGCATATTTTAGTTATTTTCCTGTTCAGTTATATTTATATTTATCTTTAAACTTACAATCCAGTTATTAATTTAATGGTAAAGCTTCAGTTTTATTATTATTAAATTTCAGCAGCTATGCTTCTTGAAATTTTTCAAATTTGTCATCAATTTCTTTGACTGAATACTTTAAATCTTATATATAGTTAGTAAAATATCATCTGCAGAAAGCTGCATTTTAAATAGATAATCCTTGTTAATTGAGAATCCATCATTTTTTCATAGCTTCTTATACTATTAGCTAAGGGTTTGATAACTAATGCAAATAGCAGAGGAGATAAGGTACACTCTTGCGTTGTCCCTTTTCTTAAAGTGAATCCTTGAGAAATGTATGATCCGGATCTTACATGCTTTGGTGTCTCTGTACAGGTATTTAATATCCCAATAAATTGTTTTGTAAATGTGAATGCTACTAAAGTTTTAAACCAGTAGTTTCAATCTACAGAATCTAAAGCTTGCTTGATGTCTAAGCTAATTAGGGCCAATTTCTTGATCATTCCTTTTGCTCAATCTAAAATAGTTACTACACTTTTTATATTATCATACATCAATCTATTGACTACAAATTGTGTTGGTTCTTCATAAATTAATCTACTATATCTCTTAATGTTGTAGTGAACATGGAAGTAAATATTTATAGTATAACTTTAACAAAGAAATAGGTCTATACAAGGAAACTAAATTATTTCCTTTCCTTGTTTAAGTATAGGCGAGATTACAGAATATTTCCTTGAGGGAAGAATTATTTTGCCACTCTGAATTATCAAGACAATGTCACTCAGTAATAATAAAATATTTAACAGAAGCATTATTATATAATTTCATCCTTAAACCATCTAACCATGGAGCTTTACCATTTTTTTACCTTTTTCCTAAACCTTCTTTAATTTCTGTTATGGTAACAGAGTTATTCAACAGAGATATATGCAGGTCATTAAGTTTATTAGTAACCTTTTCTTTAAATTCTTGTCAATTTTGTAATAATCAGGATTATTATTTTTATCTTTATAAAGATCTTCATGGATTTTTTTTAAATATTAACATTTCCTCTATGTCTGAAGTGAGTTTATTATGTGAGGATTTGGGGTATTATTGATTTGTGCTTTTTTGCTTAACATTGTACTTCGATTAGTTAATCTATGCAGATTGTTTGAAGTCATCGCATAACTGTGCAGTTTTATTTTTTCTAAAGCTACCTCCACATTATGCATTAAAACTGATATTTTGCCATCTAATTTCTTTGTTTTTCATATCGCAATTTGTGTATTTCATCTTGTATTTCTAGCAATTCTTTATCCCATTCTTTCATTTATAACTAGTCTATCTTCCCATTCTATCTTTAATATGTAAAATCAAGTTGAAGGTTTCAGGAGCAAAACAGGTCCAAAAAATGAAGAGTATCTCAAGACCAACTATGTAAAAAGAATGAGTATTTATTTAAAGATGAGCGCTTTCACTGTAAACACAGCTTCTTCAGATCTAAGTTAAAATAAATAAAAACTTAAAATGGTTCTTTTATATGATCACCTCTAGTGGTCAAACAAGTAATTACAATGAAGAAAACATAAACTGATTCTTTTGTGTTGATCACCTCTAGTGGTCAAACAAGTAATTACAATGAGGATACATATAATGAATGAATAACAAGTTGGATATACATCATAAAATCACAAATCAAATAGATGTTAAATGCTCATACAATGCCTGTCCTGAAAATACAGAAAATCCCAGTCAACTACATTTCCAAATGAAATGACATGAACAATATATATAACCTACATAAGAAATATCATGAATAAAAGTGTGTGTTGAAGGGGGGGGGGGGGAGAAAAGCTAAATTCTCTAGTGGTCAAACAAGTGATTACAATGAAAAAAACATAAACTGGTTCTATTGTATGATCACCTCTAGTGGTCAAACAAGTAAATACAATACGAATGCATGTAATGAATAACCAGTTGAATATACAAAATATATATCCTGAAATCACAAATCAAATGAATATTAAATGCTCAAACAATGCCTACCCTAAGCATACAAAAAATCCTAGTCAACTACATTTCAAACCTATGTGAGAAATGTCATAAATGAAAGTGAGTAATGAAGGGGGGGGGGAAATGAGGTAAAATACTAGTACAGATGTCACTGGAGAAAGCAGATACAATCTATTTAATATTCCTACGTGTTCTTAGTCTCGGTTTTATCGAGGCTCTATTATTGAGGCCAGATCCTTTATCTGCCCTAAGCCGAACTATCCAGTCACATTCCTTTTTCTCTGTATGCGTCCTAATATCACCGTCTCTTATTGCTGGAACTATAGTTTCAAGTACTCTAAAACAAAAACAGTGCGATCTTCCTGCAAGATTGACGTGTTTCGCTAGGGCATTATAAGGTGAACCCTTCCTTATGTGATAGGTGTGTTCCCTCATTCTGTCCCTTAATGATCAGTTGGTTTTCCCAACATAAAAGTGGGAGCAGATCTGACAGGTGGCCAAATATACCACATTAGTGGTCATGCAGTCAGCCTCCACATTTATTTCTTAAGTGACAAGCGTATCAGGATGTAAAAAGTTGCTGTCTTCATTAATAAATTGACAGAAATTACATCTACCACACCGTTTAGTATGTCCTGCTACTTTGTTTACTGTTCCATACTTAGGATAGCATAGCATCTTTTTAAGATTGTTCTTATTCTTGTACAAAAAACTGGGAGTTTCACCAACTATGACTCTTAATTTAGGATCAACATGCATGATGGACCAATATTTATTGATGATATCTCTAATCTCATTATTATCTGATGAATAATATGTTGAAAACTTAACATGAGATGACATGTGCTCCCTATTCACCTGGGTGTTGGAACTGTGACGTCCAAAATATGGTGTAGCTATGGTGTTACGTAGTCCTAAGGCTCGTTCCAGAGAAGGATCAATTTCATTAAGACTATATCCTCTCTGCAAAAGTCTACTTTTAAGGTCCCCTAGTTCAGATACAAAGCCTGCCTCCAAAGGATTTAGCCTTGATGCTCTAATGGCCTGACCTACCATAACATTCCTGAATACAAAAGGAGGGTGCATACTCGATCTCATGAGCAGGGTATTAACATGACATGGTTTCCTGTACACTCCTGTATTAATAAGACCATTTGGAAGTTTTTCAATATACAAATCCAGGAATTCAATTCTGTTATATGAAAACTGCATTGTAAATTTGAGACAATCAATTAGATTATTCATGATAGTGTGCATCAATTGAAGTTGTTCTAAAGTGCCATTCCATATCACAAACACATCATCGACAAAATGTCGATAGAACTTAACGTGTTCTTTAAATAATGTCTCACAGAACAAGATATGCTGTTCCCAATGTGCAAGAAACATGTTGGCGTAGCTATTGGCACAGGAAGTGCCCATAGCTACGCCATCTACCTGTTTGTATATGATGTCATTGAAAACAAAAAAATTGTTTTCCAGTACTAGTTCCAGGAAGTGTACCAATAAATCAATCTTCGCTATGTCGTACTCACTATGTTCCTTAAGATATTCAGAAATAAACATAAGTCCTAAGGTGTTCGGAATGACCGTAAAGAGTGATTGTATATCAAGGGTCACGAACATATATTCATCAGTGATGCCATTACAGTTAAAACAATCATATAGTTCTATTAAGAACTGTTTGGAGTCCCTCAATACAAACTTATTCTTGTTCAGTACTTGCCTCAGATGATTCTCTATGTATACAGAGGTATGCTCAGTGACCCATCCACGGCCAGAGACAATTGGTCTCACGGGTGGGTCACTGGCATTCTTATGTAATTTTGGCAGGCCATGTATGACTGGAATCAAGGGTGTTTTCACTAGAAGGTATTCATGTAAATCACGATCAATCAAACCACTCTTATGAATGTCTGATAGGATGTTATGTACATATAAAATGACTTATTTTACTGCTGATAACTCAGTCTCTTAATAGAATTTATCATGCAGCATACTAGACATAGAATCATAGTAGTGTAGGGTATTCATCACTACAATACAACCACCTTTATCAGCAGGTCTAATAATGATTCTATGGTCCTGTTTTAGTCTCTTAAGACTCTGCCTCTCTTGGTATGTTAAATTATCATATTTTCTTAAAATCCTACCTGATTTGGTTCAATTGTAATAGTTGTATATCTCATCTTCTGTGAGCCTAAAATAGGCTTCAACAAGTGGATGATGTACAGGTGTATACTCACTTAATTTTTTAAACACTAATGCATCCTTTGAATATGCTGTAGTATCAGAACCTTCAAAATGGAGTTTCAGCATTACATTCCTGCAATAAAGTTTCAAGTCAATAATTGTATCTGTTAACTTACTGTGTGTTTTTGGTATAAAGCTAAGCCCTTTTCTCAATAAGTTGAAATCATCTTGTGAGAGTGCAACATCAGATAGATTGTGTACTATGTCTTGTCTGTTCTGTTCCACATCTTTTTCAAAGTGCGGTTCTGTTGAAACTCCCCTGAGAGTTTCCTTTTCTGCCTGCCACGACTCATAGACCTTGTCCTTCTCGGGCCTTTCTCCAGTCGAATTGGCAGGGGAAAAGACACCTGTGGATTGGCATCCAGACTAACATCCCCCACATTCTTCCTAACTTTAGGTCTAACCACAGAATCAGTAAGTAGGCAAGGTTTATCCTTTACAATCTTGACTGCAGGATATAAATTATTGGTCTCACACTCGGATGTATGATATGGATGACATAAACTGAGTCAGTGGTAGAGCATATTGCATTGTCAGAGTCTGTATTTTTCCTGTCACTATTGTCATTCGGCCTGATATCTAATATTCCAATATGTTCCGGCCGATCATTCTGAGCAGGGGATGTGATAATCTCCTCCCCATTAGATTGAGCCTCATCTACAGAATCTTTAGAAATACACTTATTCAGGCCATTCAACACAATAGGACATGCATTGGTGTTACAAAACTGTTGCCTATGCAAAGGAGTATACAAATTATTACCATCTAGTCTATGTCTCATACCATTTCAAGAATTAATGTCCACGCCAATATTGCTATTGGTATTGGCACTGTTCACACCAGCTTTACTGTTAGTATTTGTACTGTTCAAATCATTTTGTCCATATCTGGGCCAAGTGAAGATATGGCCCAGTCTAAAATCTTTAAAGTCTCTGATTATTTAGTTCTTTTTCTGTTGGAAAAGCTTGCATTCAAAGGCATGAACGCTATCTAATAAATTCTCAATAAGTGGGTCTACAATACCAGCTGTAAAGTCTTGAAAATGTACCTGCTGTTACCATTAATGTCTTCAATAAGTGCAGCCTCTTCCGGTTTGAAAAAATCCACCAACAACTGTAGATATTGATAGCTGAAACCAATATTCAATTTCTGCCATGCTGTGAGTAGGTCCGGATAGTCCTTACCCTGGCTAGGCATGTTGAAAACCCTCAGACCTCGTGGAATTATGTTGTTGTCTATACAAAACTGAAAATGCAGGCGCTGCACCTGTAAGCACTTCAGTTTCAAAAAACTTTTCTCCATTCCATCAAGCAGTTCATACAACCTCTTTGTATCTGTTGTATTACCATCGATGTCATCACTGGTCGCCAGGCAGTCAGAGGTCCAAGGGGCTGTCACTGTACCAGCTAAATACTGCCACATCCTTTTTTGCAAGTCTTCAATAACCATGTGAATATTCCGCTGGTGTTCACCTCGCGGTATATAATGCAATTCGATATCTGCCATGATAGAGGCTTTATGGAACTGCTCCGGTCGTCAGTGGTGTATAAACACAATAAATAAGTAAACTTAAAACAGCACACCACTGAATACACCAGATGAATGCTGCCTGTCACCCAGTTTAAAAAGCACTTAGAAGTAAAATCAAGTTGAAGGTTGCAGGAGCAAAACAGGTCCAAAAAATGAAGAGTATCTCAAGACCAACTATGTAAAAAGAATGAGTATTTATTTAAAGATGAGCGCTTTCACTGTTAACACAGCTTCTTCAGATCTAAGTTAAAATAAATAAAAACTTAAAATGGTTCTTTTATATGATCACCTCTAGTGGTCAAACAAGTAATTACAATGAAGAAAACATAAACTGATTCTTTTGTGTTGATCACCTCTAGTGGTCAAACAAGTAATTACAATAAGGATACATATAATGAATGAATAACAAGTTGGATATACATCATAAAATCACAAATCAAATAGATGTTAAATGCTCAAACAATGCCTGTCCTGAAAATACAGAAAATCCCAGTCAACTACATTTCCAAATGAAATGACATGAAAAATATATATAACCTACATAAGAAATATCATGAATAAAAGTGTGTGTTGAAGGGTGGGGGGGGGAGCTAAATTCTCTAGTGGTCAAACAAGTGATTACAATGAAAAAAACATAAACTGGTTCTATTGTATGATCACCTCTAGTGGTCAAACAAGTAAATACAATAATAATGCATGTAATGAATAACCAGTTGAATATACAAAATATATATCCTGAAATCACAAATCAAATGAATATTAAATGCTCAAACAATGCCTATCCTAAGCATACAAAAAATCCTAGTCAACTACAGTTCAAATGGAATGACATGAAAAATAGCGAACTTATGTGAGAAATGTCATAAATGAAAGTGAGTAATGAAGGGGGGGGAGAAAAATGAGGTAAAATACTAGTACAGATGTCACTGGAGAAAGCAGATACAATCTATTTAATATTCCTAAGTGTTCTTAGTCTCGGTTTTATCGAGGCTCTATCATTGAGGCCAGATCCTTTATCTGCTCTAAGCCGAACTATCCAGTCACATTCCTTATTCTCTGTATGCGTCCTAATATCACCACCTCTTATTGCTGGAACTATAGTTTCAAGTACTCTAAAACAAAAACAGTGCGATCTTCCTGCAAGATTGACGTGTTTCGCTAGGGCATTATAAGGTGAACCCTTCCTTATGTGATAGATGTGTTCCCTCATTCTGTCCCTTAATGATCGGTTGGTTTTCCCAACATAAAAGTGGGAGCAGATCTGACAGGTGGCCAAATATACCACATTAGTGGTCATGCAGTCAGCCTCCACATTTATTTCATAAGTGACAAGCATATCAGGATGTAAAAAGTTGCTGTCTTCATTAATAAATTGACAGAAATTACATCTACCACACGGTTTAGTTTGTCCTGCTACTTTGTTTACTGTTCCATACTTAGGATGGCATAGCATCTTTTTAAGATTGTTCTTATTCTTGTGCAAAAAACTGGGAGTTTCACAAACTATGACTCTTAATTTAGGATCAACATGCATGATGGACCAATATTTATTGATGATATCTCTAATCTCATTATTATCTGATGAATAGTATGTTGAAAACTTAACATGAGATGACATGTGCTCCCTATTCACCTGGGATCAACTGATCATTAAGGGACAGAATGAGGGAACACATCTATCACATAAGGAAGGGTTCACCTTATAATGCCCTAGCGAAACACGTCAGTCTTGCAGGAAGATCGCACTGTTTTTGTTTTAGAGTACTTGAAACTATAGTTCCAGCAATAAGAGGCGGTGATATTAGGACGCATACAGAGAATAAGGAATGTGACTGGATAGTTCGGCTTACGGCAGATAAAGGATCTGGCCTCAATGATAGAGCCTCGATAAAACCGAGACTAAGAACACGTAGGAATATTAAATAGATTGTATCTGCTTTCTCCAGTGACATCTGTACTAGTATTTTACCTCATTTTTCTTTTTCCTCCCCCCACTTCATTACTCACTTTCATTTATGACATTTCTCACATATGTTCGCTATTTTTCATGTCATTCCATTTGAAATTTAGTTGACTAGGATTTTTTGTATCCTTAGGATAGGCATTGTTTGAGCATTTAATATTCATTTGATTTGTGATTTCAGGATATATATTTTGTATATTCAACTGGTTATTCATTACATGCATTCGTATTGTATTTACTTGTTTGACCACTAGAGGTGATCATACAATAGAACCAGTTTATGTTTTTTTCATTGTAATCACTTGTTTTACCACTAGAGAATTTAGCTTCCCCCCCCCCCCCTTCAACACACACTTTTATTCATGATATTTCTTATGTAGGTTATATATATTTTTCATGTCATTTCATTTGGAAATGTAGTTGACTGGGATTTTCTGTATTTTCAGGACAGGCAGTGTTTGAGCATTTAACATCTATTTGATTTGTGATATTATGATGTATATCCAACTTGTTATTCATTCATTATATGTATCCTCATTGTAATTACTTGTTTGACCACTAGAGGTGATCAACACAAAAGAATCAGTTTATGTTTTCTTCATTGTAATTACTTGTTTGACCACTAGAGGTGATCATATAAAAGAACCATTTTAAGTTTTTATTTATTTTAACTTAGATCTGAAGAAGCTGTGTTAACAGTGAAAGCGCTCATCTTTAAATAAATACTCATTCTTTTTACATAGTTGGTCTTGAGATACTCTTCATTTTTTGGACCTGTTTTGCTCCTGCAACCTTCAACTTGATTTTACTTCTAAGTGATTTTTAAACTGGGTGACAGGCAGCATTCATCTGGTGTATTCAGTGGTGTGCTGTTTTAAGTTTACTTATTTATTGTGTTTATACACCACTGACGACTGGAGCAGTTCCATAAAGCCTCTATCATGGCAGATATCGAATTGCATTATATACCGCAAGGTGAACACCAGCGGAATATTCACATGGTTAATGAAGACTTGCAAAAAAGGATGCGGCAGTATTTAGCTGGTACAGTGACAGCCCCTTGGACCTCTGACTGCCTGGCGACCAGTGATGACATCGATGGTAATACAACAGATACAAAGAGGTTGTATGAACTGCTTGATGGAATGGAGAAAAGTTTTTTGAAACTGAAGTGCTTACAGGTACAGTGCCTGCATTTTCAGTTTTGTATAGACAACAACATAATTCCACGAGGTCTGAGGGTTTTCAACATGCCTAGCCAGGGTAAGGACTATCCGGACCTACTCACAGCATGGCAGAAATTGAATATTGGTTTCAGCTATCAATATCTGCAGTTGTTGGTGGATTTTTTCAAACCGAAGAGGCTGCACTTATTGAAGACATTAATGGTAAACAGCAGGTACTTTTTCAAGACTTTACAGCTGGTATTGTAGACCCACTTATTGAGAATTTATTAGATAGTGTTCATGCCTTTGAACGCAAGCTTTTCCAACAGAAAAAGAACAAAATAATCAGAGACTTTAAAGATTTTAGACTGGGCCATATCTTCACTTGGCCCAGATATGGACAAAATGATTTGAACAATACAAATACTAACAGTAAAGCTGGTGTGAACAGTGCCAATACCAATAGCAATATTGGCGTGGACATTAATTCTAGAAATGGTATGAGACATAGACTAGATGGTAATAATTTGTATACTCCTTTGCATAGGCAACAGTTTTGTAACACCAATGCATGTCATATTGTGTTGAATGGCCTGAATAAGTGTATTTCTAAAGATTCTGTAGATGAGGCTCAATCTAATGGGGAGGTGATTATCACATCCCCTGCTCAGAATGATCGGCCGGAACATATTGGAATATTAGATATCAGGCCGAATGACAATAGTGACAGGAAAAATACAGACTCTGACAATGCAATATGCTCTACCACTGACTCAGTGGATGTCATCCATATCATACATCCGAGTGTAAGTGAGACTAATAATTTATATCCTGCAGTCAAGATTGTAATGGATAAACCTTGCCTACTTACTGATTCTGTGGTTAGACCTAAAGTTAGGAAGAATGTGGGGGATGTTAGTCTGGATGCCAATCCACAGGTGTCTTTTCCCCTGCCAATTCGACTGCAGAAAGGCCCGAGAAGGGCAAGGTCTATGAGTCGTGGCTACCAGAAAAGGAAACTCTCAGGGGAGTTTCAACAGACAACAGAACCGCACTTTGAAAAAGATGTGGAACAGAACAGACAAAACATAGTACATAATCTATCTGATGCTACACTCTCACAAGATGATTTCAACTTATTGAGAAAAGGGCTCAGCTTTATACCCAAAACACACAGTAAGTTAACAGATACAATTATTGACTTGAAACTTTATTGCAGGAATGTAATGCTGAAACTCCATTTTGGAGGTTCTTATACTACAGCATATTCAAAGGATGCATTAGTGTTTAAAAAATTAAGTGAGTATACACCTGTACATCATCCACTTGTTGAAGCCTATTTTAGGCTCAAAGAAGATGAGATATACAACTATTACAATCGAACCAAATCAGGTAGGATTTTAAGAAAATATGATAATTTAACATACCAAGAGAGGCAGAGTCTTAAGAGACTACAACAGGACCATATAATCATTATTAGACCTGCTGATAAAGGTGGTTGTATTGTAGTGATGAATACCCTACACTACTATGATTCTATGTCTAGTATGCTGCATGATAAATTCTATAAAGAGACTGAGTTATCAGCAGTAAAATAAGTCATTTTATATGTACATAACATCCTATCAGACATTCATAAGAGTGGTTTGATTGATCGTGATTTACATGAATACCTTCTAGTGAAAACACCCTTGATTACAGTCATACATGGCCTGCTGAAATTACATAAGAATGCCAGTGACCCACCCATGAGACCAATTGTCTCTGGCCGTGGATGGGTCACTGAGCATATCTCTGTATACATAGAGAAACATCTGAGGCAAGTACTGAACAAGAATAAGTTTGTATTGAGGGACTCCAAACAATTCTTAATAGAATTATATGATTGTTTTAACTCTAATGGCATCACTGATGAATATATGTTCGTGACCCTTGATATATAATCACTCTTTATGGTCATTCCGAACACCTTAGGACTTACATTTATTTCTGAATATCTTAAAGAACATAGTGAGTACGACATAGTGAAGATTGATTTATTGGTACACTTCCTGGAACTAGTATTGGAAAACAATTTTTTTGTTTTCAATGACATCATATACAAACAGGTAGATGGCGTAGCTATGGGCACATCCTGTGCCAATAGCTACGGCAACATGTTTCTTGCACATTGGGAACAGCATATCTTGTTCTGTGAGACATTATTTAAAGAACACGTTAAGTTCTATCGACGTTTTGTCGATGATGTGTTTGTGATATGGAATGGCACTTTAGAACAACTTCAATTGATGCACACTATCATGAATAATCTAATTGATTGTCTCAAATTTACAATGCAGTTTTCATATAACAGAACTGAATTCCTGGATTTGTATATTGAAAAACTTCCAAATGGTCTTATTAATACAGGAGTGTACAGGAAACCATGTCATGTTAATACCCTGCTCATGAGATCGAGTATGCACCCTCCTTTTGTATTCAGGAATGTTATGGTAGGTCAGGCCATTAGAGCATCAAGGCTAAATCCTTTGGAGGCAGGCTTTGTATCTGAACTAGGGGACCTTAAAAGTAGACTTTTGCAGAGAGGATACAATATTAATGAAATTGATTCTTCTCTGGAACGAGCCTTAGGACTACATAACACCATAGCTACACCATATTTTGGACGTCACAGTTCCAACACCCAGGTGAATAGGGAGCACATGTCATCTCATGTTAAGTTTTCAACATATTATTCATCAGATAATAATGAGATTAGAGATATCATCAATAAATATTGGTCCATCATGCATGTTGATCCTAAATTAAGTGTCATAGTTGGTGAAACTCCCAGTTTTTTGTACAAGAATAAGAACAATCTTAAAAAGATGCTATGCTATCCTAAGTATGGAACAGTAAACAAAGTAGCAGGACATACTAAACCGTGTGGTAGATGTAATTTCTGTCAATTTATTAATGAAGACAGCAACTTTTTACATCCTGATATGCTTGCCACTTATGAAATAAATGTGGAGGCTGACTGCATGACCACTAATGTGGTATATTTGGCCACCTGTCAGATCTGCTCCCACTTTTATGTTGGGAAAACCAACCGATCATTAAGGGACAGAATGAGGGAACACATCTATCACATAAGGAAGGGTTCACCTTATAATGCCCTAGCGAAACACATCAATCTTGCAGGAAGATCGCACTGTTTTTGTTTTAGAGTACTTGAAACTATAGTTCCAGCAATAAGAGGTGGTGATATTAGGACGCATACAGAGAATAAGGAATGTGACTGGATAGTTCGGCTTAGGGAAGATAAAGGATCTGGCCTCAATGATAGAGCCTCGATAAAACCGAGACTAAGAACACGTAGGAATATTAAATAGATTGTATCTGCTTTCTCCAGTGACATCTGTACTAGTATTTTACCTCATTTTTCTTTTTCCTCCCCCCCCCCCTTCATTACTCACTTTCATTTATGACATTTCTCACATAGGTTCGCTATTTTTCATGTCATTCCATTTGAAATGTAGTTGACTAGGATTTTTTGTATCCTTAGGATAGGCATTGTTTGAGCATTTAATATTCATTTGATTTGTGATTTCAGGATATATATTTTGTATATTCAACTGGTTATTCATTACATGCATTCTTATTGTATTTACTTGTTTGACCACTAGAGGTGATCATACAATAGAACCAGTTTATGTTTTTTTCATTGTAATCACTTGTTTGACCACTAGAGAAATTAGCTTGTTTCTCCCCCCCCCCCATTTCAACACACACTTTTATTCATGATATTTCTTATGTAGGTTATATATATTTTTTATGTCATTTCATTTGGAAATGTAGTTGACTGGGATTTTCTGTATTTTCAGGACAGGCATTGTTTGAGCATTTAACATCTATTTGATTTGTGATTTTATGATGTATATCCAACTTGTTATTCATTCATTATATGTATCCTCATTGTAATTACTTGTTTGACCACTAGAGGTGATCAACACAAAAGAATCAGTTTATGTTTTCTTCATTGTAATTACTTGTTTGACCACTAGAGGTGATCATATAAAAGAACCATTTTAAGTTTTTATTTATTTTAGCTTAGATCTGAAGAAGCTGTGTTAACAGTGAAAGCGCTCATCTTTAAATAAATACTCATTCTTTTTACATAGTTAGTCTTGAGATACGCTTCATTTTTTGGACCTGTTTTGCTCCTGCAACCTTCAACTTGATTTTACTTCTAAGTGCTTTTTAAACTGGGTGACAGGCAGCATTCATCTGGTGTATTCAGTGGTGTGCTGTTTTAAGTTATCTTTAATATGTAGTTTTAAGGAGTCCCATAGTATGACTTTACTAGCCTGACCATTATCATTTAAAGATAAAAAAATTGTGATTTTTTTTCCCAAAGGTAACTCTTAAATTCTTTTAATTTCATCATATATACTGGGATTCTATAAATAACCTGAAAATTCCTTATATCCATTAATATATTAATACTTGGTGCATTATGATCAGATAAAGGACAATGATTAGTTTTAAAATAATTCACTTCATTAAGTAAATCTGTAGAGTCATAAATCCTATCAATTCTAGTTTGTGTCCTAAGCACATAAGAATAATGAGTGAAGACCAATGACTTATCTTTGCTTTTACTATTAAATAAACTAAATTATTATTACTAATACATCTATTTAGTGCTTTAGCTGATCTCAGTCTTTTAGCTTTCTTTTGTTCAGTTGCACCTTCTATACTAGATATGTAGTTCAAATTCCCTGGTAAAATTATACTACCCTTCTGATGACTTTGTAGTAAGTATAAATAATATTCAGCCATTCTTGCAATTATTCCAGGGACCCAGTAAAAAGTAAGTGGTGTATAGAGCTTAACATTGTATTTAATTATTACAAATGTATACATTCCTTTGGGATCATTAATGGATTCCATGACCTTATCAAGTGAGTGTCTTGAAAAATATAATACCTCCTCTATTTAATTTTAGATATCTTATTAATGAATTCCATTTGTTGCCATTCTTTAATCCATTTACAATAACTGATAATAGATTAAAACTGTCCATTCTGTGTATTTAAAAAAAATCCTTTTAAAAGATAATATGACACATTTGTCCACCATATTAATTTGATTATAATACTCAATGCATTCCTGCAACACTGTCTTAACATTCCATATTTTTTGAATTATTCCCCTCTACAAACTAAACTACTTTTCTGTGTCTTTCGGCTTTTCCCGGTTAGGGGTCGCCACAGCGGAACTCCGGTCCGCTAATGATTGATAGTTGATTTTTACATACCGTTTGCCAGGCCTGATGCACAACCTTCAATGAAGGTACGCCCATTCATGCATGTCTCCACACAGAAGATGCTCTAGCAGAGAATCGAACCGGACAGCGTCTTACTGTGAGGTGACAATGCTACCGCAGCACCACCACCACAAACGAAACTACTGCAACTCATAAATAAAAACAATGACAGGTCTACAACTATAGATGTATATATTTCTAATAAAACACAATGTACTATGGATACCAAGGTTCCTACTTTGCCTTTCAAATAGACAAACTACTAGACTAACTCTTTACCTACCAATACTTAGAAATTTGTCAAACAATTAGCCCAATGCTATTGTGATTTAAAAATAATTAATATAATATTTTATATATGTCAAAAATAATAAGAAACTATTGATTTAGTTAAATATTTTGCCATTTATTCCCCCATTACTACATAAAAGTTTAATAGTCCTTTTCTATTAAAAAACAAATATTAAATAATTCAACAAAAAGTGTACTATATACCTATTTATGTAATAGTAGTATAAGTTATCCATTAAATATTCATAAATTATTTGCTCATTCAAAATTATTATAAATGCATTTCTAAATAAATAAGTAGAATACAGTGGGTTTTGAAGAGATATCTGTAAAATTTGAGGTGACAAGTAATCTTATACTAAGCTATTATAAAAAAGAGAAATCAATACACATATATATTTATCATGATAAAAAGATATACACATATGTTATTGATCTAACAAAAGCTCTAAATTATTTTTTAAATTATAAGTGTCTATCTCAAAATTGTGTAACACCTTTAACATGACACATATCACAATATTTAAATGTATTACTGAGGTCAAAAAGAATGTCTTGCTATTTCTATGGAGTAAAAAAATATTTGCAATCTATGTTGTATTCAAAAGCTCCAATGTGGTTAATTCAAAATCCATTCTCTCTTCCTGGGTTTAAACATATTGAAAAATCTACTTTACTTCTTATCAGAATGAATGTACTGATTCAGCAATGCAGCTCTCAGATTTCAGCTCTGACTTATGAAATGAGTTATTTTAGGTAGTCTTAGTGAATCTAATAATATCCAATGTGCATGAAGCTTCAAAGTTCACAGGACCAAGCTTAAAACACCACCTTTCAGATTATTTTCAGTATTTTATATGATTTCCTATGTAAATTATATGAGATCTAATACATTCATATTTCTGCCATATGCCAATGTATGCAATACACATCTTTCTTATAAGCAGTTTTTTTAAATATATTTTCTGTCTTGTTTTTCAACTAATATTATACCTTATTCTATACAATTTGCATTTCTAAAATCTCCCATCAAAGAATTATTTAATCACCAGCTTTCTATTAGAGATTATAGTATGTGTCCATATTTATTAACGTACTGATACTGTTCTTTTATTAATTGTGCACATTAGATATTTCACTCCTTGTGCTTTTGCATATTATTCATAAGATTTTTACTCTTCTAATAAATTCTAGTATTTCAAGTTATCTTGGAAATATATAAAATAATTCCTGATTGTTTAATTTGAATGTGTGTTTTTTGCTATTGTGAATTGTTGCTCTGACCTAAGCTTCACATACTCATATTTAAACTTGATTACAACATGTTATAATGATTAAGAGATATCAAGGATGTTAGGATTTTGTCCACGCAACAATAGAGACCTAGTATACAATACAGTTTAAAATATTAGATACTTATTATTTTTGTATAATATGGTGTTTTGTTTAGTATATTATTTTGTCATCTTAAGATTAGGGGTAGTTATGAATTTAAGTATAATACAAGAGCAGGGTCGCAGTAAAAGTTATGTTTTGTTTTAATTTTTGAATTTTATCATCAAGATACGGGAAATATTAATCTTAAGTTATTATAAAAATGTAATGAAGTATTTTTTTATAATGTATTTTTATAATGTATTTTCATAATGTAATTTATTCAGTATTTTTAGTATGTACTATATTGTAGATTAGTGACTTTGAGCGATGACATTTTAAACATTTGGAAATTTTTTAAAACATGAAGAAATGCGCCATGTAAAGGGTTAAATGCATTTATTTCAGTTGTATAGAAGTTGGCGCCAAAAAGTTTTTAAAAGTAAGAGTATTGATTGTGTCATCTGGTCTGATGAAGTCTGCATTGCGCAGATGAAAGCGCTTACCAGTGTCAGGATATACTATTGTTGATTTGAATGGTATGGCAGAGTTTTATTTACAATAAATTTAGTTATTTCATCCTTAATCGAGTCAAGTATCAGTCGCAGCCTTTTACAGGAGCTAGGACGGAGGTACCGTCCATTCGTTCTGTATTTAAGGTGTTGTTTTGCTTAGTTTGGTGGAACATGTTATAATGACAAGTCACAGCACACAACACCTGCTAATTTCCTCTATAAGTTTCTCATTCTTCTTATTTTTTAAACTATTCTAATCAGTGACAACCATCTAACTTTACATCTTTCCATTAAAATGTACAGTTAAAGTTAATAACACTACAGCATAAGCTATTAACATTCAACAAAATGTAAGAAAATGACATGTCAGCAACAGCTCAGTCGAAAACATTATTATTGCTTTTGTTTTACCAATTCTTCACTTCTAATGAAAAAGGATGCTATTTTGAGTATATTTCTCACATGTATACTTGAAGAAAGAAAGAAAAAGTTCCTTTCTGCTTCACAGACATCAGTGATAAACTTTGACCTAGATTTTTTTCAGAAGAACTCAAGGCAGAAAGCAAGACAAGCAAAAAATCCAGCATTCTGACACAACTGGGACCTTTTTGTTCTCAAGCTTTCTTTAAGTATTTGTTGCTTCATAAATGACCCATGAAAGGAATGTGTTGCACAGGAAGAAAGGAAACAAAATCAGCAATACTTTAACACTTAGCATATTACTTAGAGCTGATATTCAGTTAACCCAGCAATGCACATATTAAGCAAAGTTAAACAAATAAAATAAAATTCTTCACTTATGTAGTCTTAAAGCTGCCAATTATATTGCTTGTAATTTATGGGCATTCGCTTACAGGTAGTTTTTTTTTAACATTTAGAAATACACTTAAAAGTTTAGTTAAATGACATATATTATGTATTTCATTGTAAATATAGTAAAACTAGCCATGTATATTTCTCATCATGAAAAATGTTTAGCTTAAACTATAAATACATAGCTGCATTTGTCTTGAAGCTTGAAGTCCAATGCAAACCTTTTACTTAAAGGGCAAATCTATTGTTTCAGAAAATACAAGTCCTGCAATCAGAGAATAAAAGTCACTTGTTTTTAAGCTTTTTAATTTTAGAAGCAAATTTCCAGGAATTCAGTTGATATTCCCCAGGATTCACTAATCTTCTATGTAAGACTAAATTAGTCTTACATGGAAGATCCAGTCTAAGAGTAAGATGGCAGCGCGCCATGCACATTAATGAGGACGCGCTGCCTCAACTCTAAAACTAACACAGAGCATGGACAAGTGTAGGGGGCATGTTGGACTGCCAATCAGTCCAAAAATCCATGCCCCTGCAAGATTGAAACACGGGATATGTCTAGTTACATGAGTGAGTCTGCTCACATGTGTGCATTCTAACATTAAACTTCCCCATATAGTAAACCCCGTACAAATATAAAAAGTAAAAGGAATTTTTTTTTTTCATTTCCAATATAGCTGCCCATATTTGCACATGTTTCGTGGGTTTGCCCATTGCTTAGCTACAGTGAGCAGTTTAGACACTAAAGAGGATAGTAAGAAAAATATATGTAAATTAAGTGAAATAGCGATAGTGTAGTGGTTAGAGCCTTCGCACAAAGAAGAGGCATTCCCGGTTCGAGTCCCACCACTACACTTTTCATTTTCTGTTGGAAATCTGTATACAAAAATATTTCCTAACATGTATTATTTAAAGTTTTGTAAAAAGCATTGAAATGCTATATGTAGTAGTGACCGAATTGTGTGTATATATATATATATATATATATATATATATATATATATATATATATATATATATATATATATATATATATATATATATATATATATATATATATATATATATATATATATATATATATATATATATATATATATATATATATTTAGGAAGGTAAAATGGTTATGCATACTGATGAATGAGTAAATTATTTTAAGCAATGTAAAGCACTGCTAAGCAAATTTTACCAATATTGAGCATATTTATATTTAATTGCTCATAGCTGAGCACTGCGTTAACTAGCGCAATGTCTTTGCGTGGAGCTGCGTATCGCACAAACTAGCGCAAACAGAACATGTTTGTGCGTAGCTGCACAATGTCGGGCAATGTCGAGCAATGTCGGGCAATGTCAGGCAAAGTCGAGCAACGCTGAGCAACGTCGGGCAAAGTTGAGCAAAGTCGGCTAAACACGGCCACACCTCCTTCACTCTACCTTAACCATTGAGGTCTCGCCAGTAGGAAAATAAAAAACAGTGACAGGTCTCGAACTCGGGATACTGTGCACTATAGGCACAGTACATAACCACTAAGCCATGACAGCATTTCATAACCATGCACTTTCAACAGACACATATCCATCAAAGGAATATTAAACATTCCTAACATCAGTTAAGTAGGTGTGCCTACAGCTGAGTTTTTTCCAAACTAGCCTATCAGAAATAAGTGTGGAAAACATATTTAAGCTCCACAGGTGGGAATACTTGTCATAACTGGTTGTAGCTCCCTTCTGCAGTCAGCATGTCCGGGGTTGGAGAAGGCACTTGATTTTGAGCGCAACGTTGGGGCATTGAGGAGACCAAACTAATGGTTTGGCTCCTTGTCCACAATCACAAGGAAAGACTCCTGTGGGGCCAGTACCAGGACACCCAATACAAAATGCAGGCCTGAAACTGTCTAGCTCATGATCTCACCAGTGCCACTGTCGTTCCTCGGACTGGTGAGCAGGTCAGGCACCATTACTCTGACCTGAAGTGATGTAAGGAGGATCAACTGGACCAGTCGATCCAGAAGGTGTGTGGGATGGCAAATGCCCCAGTACTGAGTAAGTAGCCATTGTATTAAGTATTTAAGAATTGCTATTCTTGTCTATACTATGGATAGGTATGTCTCATTATCACTGCATTTACTTCACAGCTGCAGGTGTCCGGGCTATGAATCAGCAACCCCATGAAGATAGGCTGCAAAGGCTGCATCACCAGGCAGGTTAGTAGTTATTCTGCATGTACTGTTATATAAAATAAATGAGAGAGCCTTCAAAAACGTGTTTTAACCCAATAAATAAAGGTGTAATAATTCTTTAATAAAGGTATAATTCTTGGAGTGCATCCATGTGATTTTATTTGATATGCTGTTGCACTGCTTCATTTTAGAAATAGTACTGTTGTATTAAGCAGTGTTAGTTAACCCACACTTGGGTAGGCCCATATAAAGTGGATGAAGGGAGTGCCATTAGCTTTTATGCATATTTATAGCCCTTAACTGTTGGTTCATGCCCAGCATGTACAGGTTAATCTGACACATGAGTAGCTTGGTATTGTGTTCCCCAGAAATGTCAGTGTGCTGCCAGAAATCTAGGGAGCTGTTAACATATAACTGATAATTTCACCTGAACATATCTAGATAATTATATGAAAGTAGAGCTGTCAGTGTACCATCACAGCAGTAATGTGTGTGAGCAACTCTCAAAATATGTAGCAGTAACATCTGCATCAGTTTGTATGTCAGATACAGCTGGACAGTTTGTATGTCAGATACAGCTCATGTATATAATGATCTAGCAAAATCCAATTGCACAATAGAAGGACATTGGGTAGTATAATAATACATGTAAAGTACATATACCTGCAGTTAATAGGAATGTGGTGTAAACTAGAAGGATATATAAGAAGAAGGATATATAAGTTGTTAATTGAGCTATCTTTTCCACCCTACTGTATGTGCATAACAAATGCAATTCCACACCTCAAGGGGTATGTCTAATCTCAAAACATTTGTTGGGACATATGTCCTATTGGTTTATAAATATTTGCATTCATTTCTATGCATGTTCCCTGTTCAAATACCACAATATTGGTGGCCTGTTGTCATCACTTAAACCTGCATGCTGTTGTAATGTTCACTATTGTTTATATATGCATGTGTTATGCCTGCTTTTCAACTGTTGAAACTCTGGTGTGTTGGGTTAATGGGAATACTTCTGCATGCTGTAATAAATATCTGGGAATGCTGTTGACTGTTACTAGCCCATGTCTTTATTAAATTCTCCAAAACATAGTTTGTATTGGAAGGCCGGTCCCAGCGGACCCACCTGTCTCACCTCAGCTGGCCATGGCACCTGGCACCAGCAGGTCCGGTGCCCAGGCTGGGACCGCCTCCTCCATTGGCCCTATGCCACCTTCAGGTGGAAGCACTGCAGGGGATGGGACTCACCCCCCCATGCAAGCATGGGTGGAGGAGGGCCACCTATCACCCTTCGAATGGTCCGGGCTGTGGTGCGTAGAGAGATCAAGTGTTCTGTTGCAGAACCGCTATGCCAATTTGAGGCATGAGTGGAGCAACTCCCGGGACAGCCTGCCCCTCCTACACAGCCCCCAGCACAGCCACCCTCTGGGCTGTGAAGGTGCAGTCGTGACTGCCCATGGGTGGGGATCTCTGTTCCACTGTTGCCATCTGTGGGCTCATGGGCTTGCGATTTCCAAACATCCCTCCCCATCAATAATGTTCACCTACCACGTGTCATATTCTGTCCCTGTATGCATCTTGTCTGTCTTGTCTGTTTACCTCCCCAACCTACCTCCCCAAATATACCTACTTCCCCTACCCCACATTCTACTCTCACCTGAAAAAAAAAGGGCAATCTGCTCCCAAAAAAAAAATTCCACCCCATACATAGCTGCCCATTTTGCACACATGTCCCCTGGACACATAAAATGTAATTTAATTGGCATTACAACATACTTTGTTGTCCTCACCCCTCTCTCAGTGGTTGAAGGTTTCATATTTACCTCCAAATGTATTCCATATGCACAGCTGTTGCTGTTAAAGAAATGGGCAGCTTTGGACCTTCCCTGCCTGTGTCCTGCACATTCTGAGCTATTTTCCCTACTGTCTTCCCCTCTCTGTGCCCCTTTTTCACCACTTTCCTATCTCCCCATTTTCTTTTCTTTCAAAGAAATGAGCGTGGGGGTTAATGGGAGTAAACACTATTAAGCAGTGGTTAGCGGGTTTGCGCAAGTGTGCGCTTGTTTGCGCTTAGCTAAACATTGCTAAGCATTGCGCAAACCCACGCAAACCCACTTACAACTGCTTAAAAGTGCCTTAGTCACTCTGTATTTGAGGGCCCTTGTTCTGCTCAGCAGCAAAATAAAGCACCTCTCTCAGTCTCAAACCCGGGACCTTGTACACACTACACTGCATGAAGAACCACTAAGCCACTGTAGATATACACGTTGGTGCTGAAATAAATATATCATGCATCAGAATGAGTGAATATAAAGGAAAAATAGGAATGCCATACCACACAACGTGTTCTGTAGATCTTTACCAACAGTTGTTGTGGGATTACCTTACATGACTGTGATAAGAGAAGCATCCATTCTAGCAGGAAATAATGTTACACCATCACTTTACAAACCTCACACAGTATCACAGAAGGACAAACACTGACATATCTGTTTAGGGCAGAAGCCATACCTCCCAACTGTCCCTAATTTTCAGGGATGTCCCTGATTTTGAAAAAAAAATAGCTCTGTCCCTCTGAATCCCTCTGAAGACTACTGACTTTGGTCAGAAAGGTGGTGAATTACACATAATGAGTAATGACAATAATTAAGAATTAGACACTTCTTTTACTTCAGAAAAGGTGTATTAATCCATATGCTCTGGTTCTCTCAAAGTCTCAACTTAATGGCACTAATATTTTAAAGGTGTCCCTGACATTTTCATTACTTTTCCGTGAGTCTGTTGAAATATGTACATGAGTGTTTGAGAGGTCTGGCAGAGGCAGAAACACAGAGGCATAGCAGCCTTTCTGATGTTACACACTGTGCAAATAACATTGGAAGGAGTTCCGGAAGCATACCCTTATGTAGGAATACAACACTGAAATATAAAAGGATGTAGCCATGTACTGGTAGCAACCAACTGTAACAATGCCATTGCTCTAGTGCTGAAAAGACCTGTGTGGTGCACAGACAAAGAATAACAGGCTAATCTCTGGCTACCATGTGGATAGGTCCACAGTTGGGAGTTACACAGACAGACTACTTGCCTTGATAAATTAACATGTACACAGCAACCCTGTAAGTCCAGCAAGATAAAATTCACACAATAATACGTACACAATCTGCACTTCTGCACCCCTACCCAAATGCAGAATATACCTGTGCATGCAGGGTCTACCAAGGATGTAGGTAAGCATACTCACATTACTGAAATGTGTCCAGTTTTCTTGAGCAGCTTGTGCTAAGTCAACACTAAAAAAGCACAAACTGTTTAGAACTGAATAAATGAATATTCACAGTATAGCAGTTCTCAAGCAATTCTTGTGCCAAAGCAATACATCTCAATAACTAGCTTTGTATGAAAGTTAATTGTAAAATTTGAAAAGAAAGTACATCCTCCCATGTATCTTGTGTTAGCATTTTGAGGGGTGAGTACATTTTAACACTGACAAGTGTGTACTGGAAGCAGCAACATTTAGGTCTGAGTACAAAATGTAAATCACTGGCTACACCCCTGGCTTCTGATATAAGAACTATACCAACCTTCTGTCTTAAACAATGATGTCCACAGCAAACAAGGATGATCTCCATCTTGGAAAGCTGAATGGGCCACACCTACCTGAGTTAGCAATTTATAGTACTGGGTTGCTATGACAGTGATTACTGCAATTACTACACAGCAGGCTGCATGCAATTAGCAAATGGTGGCCACTAATTGGTGCAGAGGCCATCACATGCTCATGTCCAAATACCTACAAAAGCAGGCTGCAATCACTGCCAACAAACTCTCTTTTTCAAGCAGTTATGGGGTGAGCAGTGATAAGTGGTAGTTAAAGTCTTTCACTCTCAGTTAGCTAATAGGTTGCTATATATGGCAGTTCAGTGATATCTGTACTGTATAATGTTGAATGTACCATATGACTTGCTCAGACATATTTTTTTCTTTATGTCTTCCAGGGATCATGGCACATCACAGAATTCCCAGCTATAGTAGTGCTGAATATGAGATCATTACTTGCTGTATGATTCAGCACTACAGTCTAATGTTCTCACGAACCAGCCAGAACCAGCAGGAGTGTACTGCAATGTGGCAAGATGTTGTCCGGAGGGTCAATGAGGTAGGCCTGCATAACCGGACATATGAGCAGGTACACCACCACTGCAGTGATCTACACAGACATGTCCATCAGCATGCTTCTGATGTGCAAAGACAACAGCTTGCAACAGGAGGTGGTGTTAATATTCATCCCTCCCTCACCAGAGTGAAGTAGCTGCTCCTGAGCCTTGTGGCACCTGCCCAACAACACCAGCAGCAGACATACACCATGATGGAGGTTGGAGCCACTCAGCAACCACACATGGAGCATGCAGGTAACATGGCATATCTGTAGACTACTGTTATCTGTATTGGTAGATCATGCATATGTGAGATGTGGAGTGTGTAGTTAGAAGATGTGGAGCCTGTTGTTGTGCAATACTGATCATTTTGAACATAATCTGTAGCCCTGTGAATGTAAACTGTTGTTGTACTGTAAGATTGTAAACACACAGTAGCAATGCCACAGTTGCGGCCACTGATAAACTGTCTCATCTCTATGTAGGTCCCTCTGGGGTGACATCAAGGCAGCGGACAGATGCTGGTAAGTGTGTTCTACATTTATTATTGTAAATAAAAAGTGCATGTCATAGTTAAGGTGTAGGCCATGTACACATGTAACACACCTACCCATAATGCATGCTGTGCATGTTTGGTGTAAGAGCACGCACATCCCACTAATGTGATTAGCTGCCTCAAACACATGCAATACCCAGATCATCTCAAACAAATGTGGCTACACTGTAGTGACCATTGGATTGGCAAAGTTGATACTCAACATGCACATAACATACACAACTATGTCTTACACAGAGCATTTTAACATGCTACACATAAAGGATTCACAAACCCTCTGTAAAGACACACTCCAGTTTCCAAAATCTCAACCACACATTACACATAATATACCTGAGGGGTAGGGGCCTATCATGGGGCATTTAAACACTTGGCAACACACTACACATTCATGTCAGGGAATGCTTCTTATTGGCCTCCTTACAAACCCATGTAATAACTGGTTGTGAAATGGTGAATGTAGCCAAGGTAGTACAGTTCCAGTATAGCATGATTAGTGCTGGTTTGGGAAACATTTGTAGCTTTGAGTGACCACATGATGCTTCATGATGATGGCCTTTGGTACTATACCCCATCCAGTTATTGTAACCACAGTACTACACATAGCTTTAATTGCTGTACACCTCAATGTTGTGTGTGTGCAAACATATGCACCTCTAAACAATATGCATTCCAATCATCATTTGCACAACTGACACATATATGTCTTGTGATGCTATTGAATGGCTAGGTCATATGACACACATTGGGTATGTGTGATGTTTAAATATGCAGTTGTGTTTTAGCATGCCATGTCATGGATGACACTGCCATGTCCACAATATGATCTACACTCACCATAACTACTGTACATTGGGTATGTGGACGAATGGTATTCCATCAATTATACATGCACCACTGATGATGTTGTGTGAATACTCATCATGCATGTGCTAAAACTGTGTCCAAAATTATTTGCTAAAGACACAGAGGCTATAATCAGCATTGAATACCTATCTGACATACAAATACACATCCAGTCATGGTATGTAGACCTGTGTGTTATGGTGCACAGTACATTACAGAGTTTTGAATATTTGCACAGCAATGTTGTGTCCATGTATGCATTGCGTTCCGGCGGAGGCCAATCACCTAATAACAAAACACATGCATCAAAGCCATGTATAGTGTTAGTAACAAGGACTGTCTATACTTGCACTGCATGCTGTTGAGCAACACATGTCATGCATGCTGACATGTGTGATATGACTGTTTTGCTTGTGATACTGTACCCCACCATCACCTGCTATTGTGTATGTTTTGAGATTGCTGGTGTTTTGTGTGTGTGTGTGTGTGTGTGTGTGTGTGTGTGTGTGTGTGTGTGTGTGTGTGTGTGTGTGTGTGTCTGCTTTAGGGAGGAGTGTATTTGTGTGTGCATGTGTGCATGTATGCATGTGCATGTGTATATGTGTACATGTGTACATGTGCATGTGTGCATGTGCATGTGTGAATGTGCATGTGTGCAGGTGTGCATGTGCACATGTGTGCATGTGCAAGTGTGCATGTGTGCATGTGCACATGTGCACATGTGTGCATGTGTGCTTGTGTGCATGTGTGCATGTGCATGTGTGCATGTGCATGTGTGCATGTGGTCTGACATCATGTTCAGGTCTTAAAGTGTGATTCCTGTTTTCCTCTCACAGGTGCCGAAGTGGGGCTGGTTCAGTACAGCAGGGAACCTGATGTCACTGAGACAGACAGTGATCATGAGGATAGGTGTGTTGAGGCACAGGCAGGTTTGTCAGGGTCTGTTGTTGGGCCACCAACTGACAGTACACAAGTCTCCACCCCATCCATGCACACAGTCATACTGCCTGTACATCCATAATCACCATTGCCCTTAGCAGAGGGACAGTGTATGGTTTGCACTGGCCAGGACAGTGTGGTATCTATGGCACATGTATCAGGAGACAGCAGCCATAGCCAGATGTTTGGAACTGTACCACATAGGCAGATGCACAGAGGTTCTCGTCAGAGCACTGCTGGTCATCATGCCCCTGGCAGATGTGCCACAACTCTTTCAACCACACACATGTTCCAGGTTGTCATGGAGGCACAGGCATGAATGGAGCAGTACACCAGACAGGGACTAAGGGCATAGAGGGCTCATAACACCTCTGTAAATGACAGTATCCGTAACCTAGCAGGTGCCATATGTAATTACACTGAGGTCATTGATAAGACATTGGGGTGAGACATTGGATGTCCTACACAATGTCATGTCCATGTGTCAGGACAGTGCGGGACGGTTGAGACATCGATGTGGAGGTATGCCAGCAATATCAGCAGCTGGAGGTCACCATAGACGTCCAGCAAGTCACAGCCACTCCTGTAGTGCCAGTACCAGCCCCAGCAATGTAGGGGGGGCTGTCCATAGACCATCCTAGAAGACCACGTGCACATGGCTCTGGCCAATCCCAGCAGGGACCTGGATCCAGTGGACATATGTCAACCTCTGAGGATAGTACCCAGTCTGGATTAGTACCTGATACTGTCTGTAGCACCCCTGCCAGGCACAGGTTCCGTATCCATGGCCAGAGATGGTGATCTGTAAAGCCTGCCAGGTACAGTCTGTAGCTGTCCCACAAATCCCCGTATATGACAGCCACATGGTGGAACTGTATGCATGCAGACACACACACATAAACCAGAAACCTAGGGCAAGCACATACCCACACACATTACATCAACTTTGGCCCATAACAGTACTTATGGCCCTCACACACACATGTCGATTGTACGGCTCAGTGTAGGCCTCTGGCAAACCAACAACACACCCTGTGCATATGATGAAACCTGTGCCACCTCCTGTCATCTGTAGCATTGATGCAGGAACAGGCTAACATGGTGCTGATGCACAGGGTGACTTTGATAAAGTATAGCAATGGTTGAATGTGTAGCATGTTGTCAGCAGTAAAGTGTAATGATATCCTTGAAGGTGTAGCTGAGCAGGCATGATGCATTAAAGCTGTAATTACCAATGTTGTATTGTTTCCACTAGTGTTTATTCCAATTGTGTTTTGTTTGCCCATGTGCCACTTGGCTGATTTGTGTAGTTGTGTCAGCATGTGTTATACAGTGGACAGTAAGTGTGGGGTGTGTGCAGCACAGGTTTGCAGGTGTACATTTGTGAACATGGTGGAGGTGCACTGTCTGCATGTACGTGCATATTGGACACATGGGCAGGGTGTCATGCCCTGTCTTGGCCAGTGTTAACATTCCATAGTTTCTTTTGGTGGCCAGTATGCATTGTACTACACACGTTTTGGAACTTGAGTACGCATGTGTGTGTATGACATGGGTTGACACTGTGCTGTGGTTGATGCTGTTGTTCCTATCTGTCATTGATTTGCATAACAAAGGTTAACAGTGTCCCAGCTGCATAATCCTGTATTAATGCACACTGTTCACCTACAGGGTTGCATGGACTGTGCTATCACAAACACAAGAAATTCTCACTTATACAGTAAAAGTGCATTAGTCTCATGGACCCCTGCCATAAACTAAATATATAATAGAAGGTGTGATGTTATACCAAAAAAGAGTTACATACCAAGAAGGATAACCTTTCTGGACAGTATCATTTGGAAAATTCAATCCCTCAATAAACATACAAGGCAAGCTTCAAAATACAAAATGGCAATGATTCCAAAAACAACACTAAAGCTGTCTTTACTGTTCATAATCTACAGGGGAAATCTCAGATTGGGTCACAGTTAATGTAAATGGTCACAAAGTACACTTATCTGACTGACATTACCAATTCCTTGTCAGACAGTTTCAATGTAGATTTCACCACCCTGTTGCTATACAAGGGCCACATTTCCAGACCTGCAGAACGTAATGCCTGTTGATTCACAGACACTCTAGTTAAAACGTCTCTTTAACAAGGTCCACACCACAGTGGCAATGGTACTGGACAGTGTCCCTGCTGTGTCATACACAAGCTGACATATGAAGTCACCACTCACCTAAACTCTCTGTCCAGATGGAGCCTCTATACAGGTTTCATACATGTGGAATGACGTACGGTAATGGTGTTCACAGTCCACAAGGGTTGAGCTACAACGTCTTCTTCTCCTTTTGGATGCTCCCATTAGGGGTCGCCACAGTACATCATCTGTTTCCATGTCTTCCTGCCCTCTGCATCTTGCACTGTCACACCATCCACCTGCATGTCCTCTCTCACCACAGCTATAAACCTCATCTTAGGCATTCCTCTTTTCCTGTGACCTGGCAGCTTCATCCTTAGCATCTATTTCACAATATACTCTGCATCCCTCCTCAGCACATGTACAAACCGACTTAATCCTGCCTATCTGGCATGGTCTACTAACCTTCAAACCTGGCCTGACCCTCTAATATACTTATTCTTAAACCTGTCCACTCTCGTCACACCCAGTGCAAATGTTAACATAAATTGATTAAGGGTAGAACTACAACAGGTCCTGGAAACTCTCACCCTATAAGCCAGACCAATGTTATCTGGAAGCTTATGGAGCACAGAATTATGGACCTCATTAACAGAGACATTATGAACCTGCAAACACTGCACCATACCCACTTAGGTTCTCTAAAGGCCAGATCATGGCTCCTACACCTAGTAGACTTCAAGCCAGTCAATAAAGGCTATAGGTGAGGGAGGGGAGGTCAACACAGCTAAGCTATAGCTCACCAGCAAATCATACCCATCCCACATACTGGTATTAGACATAACCTCAACAGACTGACCATAAAAGATTGTTAGATGATGGCTTGACAACTGATGCACAGATTTAGGACACACAGTAACATTTGCAGCCTCCATGTACGATTCTATGCTAGTAGCAAGTGGTATTCACCTGCACTCAGTCCTGGGACCACTTCTGTTTGGCATATAGCTTTCTTAGGTACAAGAAAACACAGTAAGGATATGTCTGCCCACGTTTGATGAAAATGCATACTGTGGGCTATACTTTATTCTCCAGATGACACACACATCCTCCAAAAGGGTATCATACAGATAGATACCTGTGTCAAACTCATGCTGTAAAGCTATAAGCCTAAGAAAGCATAGTGATCCACTTTTAGAAAACAAAGTATCCCCAGAGTACCACATAGGTAGTAGCCCACAAAATGTGGAACAGGTACTAATGTATACATAGAGCCATGTGTTAAGTCATCTCTCCTTTGATAATCACATTACCAAAGGGTTTTGGAAATCCCTCTGTGGAGCACATAAGCAATAAAGGGTTTGCATGCAGATCCACAGAGGTTGTTGCACACCTATAATGATTAGTCATCTTTGCCAGACTTTGCTTGCTTTGGAACAGGTTTCAAATATACCTCAAGCATAAACCCTCACTCACTCTTCAATAGAAACCATGATGAGTGGATGTGAAATGGAAGCCATAGCCCAGGGATCACTGCAGTGGCTAAGCTTGTCACAAGCATACAGAAGAGACCTAAGGTCTGGAAAGCACCAGCACGCTCTGGCAAAGATAACACATGCGTTCTTGGAGAAAGCAGAATACCCATCTATTAAATACTTTAGGTCACATCTATGTATATGGATTTGCCCCACAGCCACCTTACATGTGTAATGCCCATACAGTTGTCATTGTGATATGTCATACACTATAAAAATCAACACCCACTCCACATTGACCAAAGGTGTCACACACCTGGAGCACAGACGCACACAGTCAGCAAGTGTGAGATTCAAACTCTTTGCTAACTACATTATGATATTACAGCAGTACACAATTACACAACACGCTATACACATTACTGGGATTTCATCTTTCCACAGGTATATTTGTAGGATGGTGACATCATCAGACTTGACAAAGATGAGTATTCCACTTTTAAAGTGTTTGAGTAGTCTCCAAAAAGGTTGCTTTGCCCCAGATACACAGTTGGCAAGTGCAGGATTCAAACTCCTATTACCTATGTTATAATACTACAGTAATACGCATTTACACAACGCACTATACACATTACTGGGATTTTATATTTCCACAGGTATATTTGTAGGATGATGATATCATCGGACTTGACAAAGATGAGTATACCACTTATAAGGTGTCTGAGTAGTCTCCAAAAAGGTTGCTTCTCCCCAGGGAGACACACACAGTTGGCAAGTGCAGTGTTCTTAATCCAAACTAAGAACATCTTTACACTTCAGCAAGAAATATGGAGTTACAGGGTGCAATACAGACATTACTTGCTGACAGTTTGCACACAGGTTTTTTCCCATTTGCTAACCTCAGCAGGCTTATCATACTAGGTGTATTGTGAGTGTATTGTATGCATAGGCCATGACCATATCATATATGGGTTGATGCACCACATGCTGGCACACACAGGGTCAAACCTTGAGTAGCATCTTACCTTCACCTACATGATACTGCAATATAACAGAAAGATGATAAACTTCAACTAATGTCTGAGCTTCTGGTGTCATTCAAAGGGGATCCACTCTCTGTCTGCTTGTGATGACATGATAGACAAACCTTGTTGCTTCACTACAGATGGTTTGCACCTGTCACCCCTATGCTTCTGAATACTGGCCAGGGCTTGTGCTGTCCCCATATTACCTTTTTTAGGCAAGGCTCAAAGGTTCATAGGTTCATAGGCAGGTACTAGTCTATCGGCCCAGGGGCCTATACAAGGCGAGCCAAAAAGGTACCCTGGCCTTTGCCACCCAAAAAAATTTATTTTTCTGTGCCACTGTCGTGCAGAGACACAGAATTGATCAGCCGGGCGAATTTCCTATTTCCCATCCAATAATCAACATTTTCCTTGAAGAGTGCTAATGAGGAGCTTTGTTTGATACAGATAGGTAGTGTATTCTGGAGTATGTGAAATCTGTGGGACAGAAATCTATCCTTCCGGCATGTTTTGTTTATTGTGGTGACAAGGTTTAGGTCCCTAGAGCGTGTAGGTTCAGAAGTTTATAGGCAGGTACTAGGCTATCTGCCCAAGGGCATTTATAAGCCTAGCCAGAATGTGTTGGCTTTCACCTCCCTTTTAAATTAGTTTCCTGGGCCTCTGTCTAGCAGGGCCACTGAAGTGATCCTAGGGGTAAATTTACAATTTCCCATCCACTCATCAAGATTCCTCTTGGTGAAGTACTTGTGTGGTCTTACCAGCTGTTGCATGTGCCAATTGTGGTACATACCAAATGGGGCATTGTATACTATTATGGGCCTAATGAGTGATGAGTAGAGGGACACAATGACCTCTCTTGATCTAGAGGTGAACCCTTTTGTGATTAGGTGGGCTACATAGAAGGAATAACTAACCACTTTGCCAATGTGATTATCAAAGGAGAGGTTACTATCTATGTGGATCCCCAAGTCCCTAATTACATTTTCCGTACCTAGTGGATTACCACCTATGTGGTAATTTGTGGGCACTTTGTTTTTTTCAAAGGGGATGACTATGCATTTTTTGCCATTCAGCTTGAGGCCATGATTTTGACACCAGGTATCTGTCTCTGTAAGACCTTTCAGGAGGATGTCTGTGTCAGCCAGAGAGTCAATTAGGGCCCCCAGTTTACAGTCATCTGGGAACTTGGTCAGCCATAGTCCTCCCATGCTTGCCTGTACCTCAGAGATGTATATACTGAACAGGAGGGGTCCCAGGACCGAGATCTGTGGGATGCCACTTGTGACTGGTTTACAGTCGCACATGGCACCTGCAACTCTGACCATGTGTGTTCTATCCGTGAGCCAGTTGGCCACCCATCTCGTGACATAGGGGTTAATGTTAAAGCTGGTAAGCTTGTCTATGATGCCAGAGTGGGGAATGGTGTCAAAGGCCTTAGTGAGGCCCAGGTAGGCTGTGTGGACTACCTTCCCTTCATCTATGGCCTTGGTAACTGTTTCAAAGGAGTCAACTAGGTTTAGGAGGCAGGATCTGCCTTTAGCAAAGCCAAATTGGGTAGGGTCCAGTATCTGGAGGTTCCCAATGTCTCTGTTTATGAGTTCCATGATAATTCACTCCATAGCTTTCCAGACCAGACTGGTCAGGCTTATAGGGCGATAGTTTCCAGGTTTTGTTGTGGTACCACCTTTGTGGAGCGGGATGACTGTTGCTGTACACCATTCTTTGGGTACATAGCCTGTGGTAAGGTTGAGTCTAAACAGTGAATGTAGGTGAGGGTTTAGTTCCTTTTGGAGCTTGTGTAATACGCAGCCTGGGACACCATCCAGCCCCATTGATGCTGTGTTCTTAGCTTTGGAGAGGGCTGTTTTTACCTGCATGTCCATGAAGTCTGGGGCTTTGCATTCTTCTGGGATGGACACAGGCCCTTTTGGGGATGAGGGGGGGTGAAATTTGCACTGAACTTGTCCACCAGGATGTTGGCAATGTCAGTTGGTTCAGTGTATTTTTTTGCCATTTTGCAGTAGCTGAAAGCATATCTGAGAGTTGCCACCTAAATGTTTAATATAGCTAAAGAAGGCTTTGTGGTTATCTTTAGATTCCTTGCCAATTTTTCTTTAGAAGCTAGACTTGGATTATTTTATGAGCGATCGTAGTTTCTTGCTAATAATGATCAGTGATGCCTTTCCTTTTTAGAATTTTGCTCTATCGTGTATTAGTTTCCTCCTTCTGTTGTATAGCTTATTTATGGGCATGGACCACCAGATTGGTTTCTTCTTTTTGGAGGAGTGAGCCTTGGATTTAATTGGGATGGCTCATTCCATGCATCCCTGTAGATGCTCATAGAATGCACTTGTGAAGGATTCTGCAGATTGGTTAGCATTATCCTGTAGCAAGGGGGCTTTGAAACTTTCCACTTTGATCTTGAGAAGTGTGAAGTTTGCTTTTGAAAAGTTTTTCACAGTGGTTTTGTTGACTGGGGGGGTCGAGATGTGGATGTTCAGTGTGATTACTTTGTGATCTGATATTACCAGTGAGGGGTTTACCTCTGGTGTAGATCCCCCATTTTGGTGATGATCAGGTTCATTAGGTTGTCACCTCTAGTGGGCGTGGTGACCAGCTGTTCCAGGCCATTTGAGTTTATAAACTCTAGGAAGCATTGGGCAAAGGACTTTGTACTTGAGTAATTCTCCCAGTCAATGTTTGTGTAGTTGAAATCTCCTCATATCTTGATGTTTGGTAGGACCTTTATATTTCCCAGTGTTCTCAGGAATACTGAGTGAGGGTCCTGAGACAAGGTATGTGATCTATAGCAGGCTATGATCTGATAAGCAGCTTTGCCCAATGTTAGTTGCACTTGTATGGTCTCCAAGGCCTTGTGCTGTGCCACTAACATGGAGGTGTGGGTATCCTTTATGAAAATGGATAGACCCCCATCCTTTAGTATTTCAGTCTGGGTTTTGGGGCTGACGCTCAGAGGGATTGGGATTTCTTTAAGTGGAACATGTCCAACAGCTCTGGGTTTGACATAGCTTGTATGTTAGGCAAAGATCACCTCTAAGTTGGTGATATGCGACAGAGTAAAGCTGTAGTGTTTTGAGACGATCTGTGTATGGCATGTATTTGAGGCTGCTAATCCCCTTTGTGAGGCATTTCTGCAGGCTTTCCAGTTGTTGTAGATGTCTTTTGAGGTACATAGCAAAAGTGGCATTGTACTCTATAATGGATCTAATGAGTGATGAGTAGAGGGGAACAATGACCTCTTTTATTCTGCATGAAACACCTTTTGTGATGAGGTGTGCCCTGTAGAAGGATTTCCTGACTACTGTGGCGATATGATTATCAAAGGAGATTCTACTGTCCACCTGTGTCCCAAGATATCTTATCAGACTTTTGGTGTTAAGTATACTACCACCTATATTGTAGTTCATGGGTACAGTGTTTTTACCAAAGTGGATGACAATGCACTTTTTGGCATTGAGCTTGAGGCCATGACTTTGACACCAGGCATCTGTCTCAGTGAGGCCCTTTTGTAGGATGTCCACATTGTTAGTAGTCTCGATTATGGTTCCTAGTTTGCAGTCATCTGGGAACTTCATTAGCCAGAGACCTTACATGTTAACCTGTACTTCAGGGAAGTAGATACCAAACAGGACAGGACCCAGGACTGAACCCTGTGGTACTCCACTTGTCACTGGTCCAAAGTCGGACTTGGAGTCTGCTACTTTCACAGTGTGGGTTGTGTCAGTCAGCCAATTGGCAACCCATCTTGTGACATAGGAATTTATACCTAGTTTAATGGGTTTATCCATAATTCCAGAGTAGGGGATGGTGTCAAAAGCTGTGGCAAGATCTAGATAGGCTGTGTAAACCACCTTACCCTTGTCTACGGCTTTGGTGACTGTTTCAAAGAAGTCTATCAGGTTTAGGAGACATGATCTGCCTTTTGCAAACCGAAAATGGTTGTGGTCCAGAGTTTGGAGATTACCAATGTCTTTGTTTATAAGTTCCATGATGATACGTTCCATGGCCTTGCAGACCAGGCTCATCAGTCTAATGGGGAGCTAGTTCCCGGGGTCCGTGGTGGCTCCCCCCTTGTGTAGTGAGATAAGCGTTGCTGTGCGCCATTCAGCAGGCAGAAAGCCTGAGGTGAGGCTATGATTGAACATGGTATGTAAGTGTGGTGCCAGTTCGTTCTGTGGTTCATGTAGAACTCAGCCTGGGATGTAATCTGGTCCCATGTATGCTGTGTTCCTGGCTTTGGAGAGTGGTTTTTACCTGTGCAGCCATGATGACAGCAACTTTGCATTCTTCTGGTATAGAGATGTGCTCTTTCATGGGTGAGAGGGGGGTAAAGTTAGCACTGATCCTATCTGCCAGGCTGTTGGCAATATCAGTTGGGTCTGTATATTTAGTGCCATTGTGCTGTAACTCAGAGCAGATCTCAGTGTTGCCATTGAGATTCTTGACATAGCTATGGAATGCTTTGTGGTTGTCTTTAGAATCAGTGTTGACTTTGTTTTCGTAACTAGCTTTGGAGGATTTTATCAGGGATCGCAGCTTATTCCTGAGGCTGACCAGGGAGCTCCACCACTCATGGGATTTTACCCTCTTTTGCAACAGTTTCTTCCTTCTGGTGTGCAGTTTATTTATGGCAGGGGACCACCAGATTGGCTTCCTTTTCTTGGAGGATAGCATCCTGGTTCTGTTTGGGATAGCATGATGCATACACTCATGTAAGTGCTTATAAAGTGCAATTGTGAAGGATTCAGTAGTCTTAACAGTATTGTCCATCTGCATGGGTGTCCTGAAGTTCAGCACTTCTGTCTTAAGAAGCATGAAGTTGGCTTTGCAGACATTTTTTAACATGGTTTCCTTAATGGGGGGTGGGTCCATAATGTGGATATGTAGGGTAATTAGCTTATGGTCAGATGGGACCAATGAGCTGTTGACTTCAGGTGTGGAACACTGGTCACTCAGGACAAACCAAACCCCATAACCAACACAAATAACCACAAAGTTAGCTAAATGCTACTCATTGCCAGAAGTCTCAGCATCCAGATGCCCACACTCGAGGCACATCTCAGTATGGAGAATATTGATATCTGTGCAGTAACAGAAACCTAGTTCAAGGCTCCAGGGAGCACATCAGCACTACCAGGATACTACTCATTCCATACCTTCCAGCATCAGAACCTGGATCATAGCACATAGGGTGGGGATGTATCCATATTCATCAATGATACCTACACCTCACTCACCATCCTCTGTACAGGATATGTACCCATAGAATGTTGCACAGCAACATTCTTCACACTCCACAGGGGTGCGGCCACAAAAACCCCTTGGCATTCATGCTCTATGAGCCTGACGAGTCTGCTCTTTAAGGCAATGGAACCAATCATACTGGAAGTCAACAATAAAGAGATTGTGACCCTTCACACAGTTGAGCACACCCAGTTTGGCTTCATCATATGCAGATCACACCTCCTGAACTGGGTGGATTTCTTTGAGACCATTACCCAGGCTACAGATGAGTGAAATGAGCTCAACACAGCCTACCTATACCTCATTACAGCCTTTGAAACCATTCCCCTGTCAGGTATCATAGATGAGCTCACCAACCTGGGCATGAATCCATATATCACAAGATGGATTGCAAACTGGCTCACAGATAGATTCCACAAACTAAGAGTTGCTGGCCACATGTCAGACTCTACACAGGTAACAACTGGTGGCCCCCAGGGTTCAGTCCTGGGGTCCCTCCTGTTTGGTATAGACTTCTCAAATGTACATGCCAACACATGAGGGTTGTGGTTGACTACGTTTGCTGGGAACTGTAAAGTGTTTGCCATAATAGATTCCCCTGATGACACAAATATTCTCCAGAAGGGACTCTATGAGACAGATGTGTGGTGTCAGAATCATGGCCTCAAGCTCAATGTGGAGAAATGCAAAGTGATCCCCTTTGGTGAAAACAAAGTACACACAAACTACCACATAGGTGTTACCCCTTTAAAACCGACAAGGTAATAAGGGATCTGGGGACACAAGTACCTAGTCATCTTTCCTTTGACAACCATGTTGCCAAAGTGATTGGGAAATCCTATGTGGCCCACCTAATCAACAAAGGGTTTGCATCAGGATCCGAAGAGGTAGTGGTGGCCCTCTACTCTTAAGTCATCAGACCCATCATTGAGTACAATGCACCATTTTGGATGTACTCAACTACGCATATCCAGCAGCTGTAGAGACCACAGAGGTACCTCACCAAGAGGATTACTGGCCTCAAACAGTTGTGTTATGCAACACAACTGGTAAAACTAAATCTGTTCTTCGTTGCGTACCGCCTACTCAGAGGCGCACTCTGCCTAACATACAGAGCCATGTCCAACACATAACTGCTGAGCATGCTCCATCTACAGATAACAAAACTGAGTCACCCTACACACTCCAGAGATATGAACCTCATCACAACAATGAATACAACATGCTGGTGGGATAGAGTACCATCCCAGACACTTGCCTTACTGTGGACCAGAGTCCCAATGTACATCACACAGAGCCCCTCGCTGACACTCTTCAATAGGAACCTTGATGAGTGGATGGGAAACAGAAAATTCACACCAGGCATCACATCAGCAGACCCACTAGAAAGGGGCTTAGGGTACTAACTATTAGAACAAGGGCTTGGAAGACTACCCAATAGGGTGGTGAAAGCTGCACAACTTGCCTAGGCTAACATATGTCTTATTGAAGATAGGTTCATAGGTATGTAGTAGACTATGTGACAGGTACATGTCTACAGATAGTAAATATGTACTTCATTGCACTGTCATGTTGTACAGCAGGCACATGGACCACATACACTGTAATGCTTACAGATACTGGTGGCTGTTATGTACACTGGGTGAGATGTGCACCTCATGTCTTTTGTGCCATTGGGATGTGTGTTGGGTGGGACGGTCCTGGATGCCTCCCTGCCATGGTCACCTTCTTACACACATCTCTGCCCATCCATCTTTGGCTTATTATACTGTATTCCACCTACAGATATATATATATATATATATATATATATATATATATATATATATATATATATATATATATATATATATATATATATATATATATATATATAGATATATATATATACATAGGTAGGTAATAGGCTATCTGCCTGAAGGCATATATTAGTATGGCCAGAGTGTGCAGCTATCACCACCCATGGAGTTAGTTCCCTAGGCCTCTGTGTAGTAGAGCTGATGAAGTGATACATGGTGTGACAGTTCAGTTTCACATACACTCATCAAGGCTCCTCTGGAAGAGTGTCAGTGAGGGACTCAGCTTAATGTAGGTTGGGAGGGAGCCTGTTCCAAAGAAAGGGAAGTCTGTGAGTTATTAATGTATCCCTCCAACATGTTCTATTTATTGTTGTGATGATGATATCCCTAGAGCATGTAGTACAGTGAGCTTGGGGTTACTTCAGATAACACATGTACATCCGTTTTGCATTGGACATAGACCTGTCTGTTGGGCAGAGATCACCTGTGTAGACAGTATGCAACAGAGTACAGATTGAGTTAAATTCAGTCTTGTTGCATGGGGCAACTGTTTGAGGCCAGTAATGCTCTTGTTGAGGTACGTCAGTGGTCTTTCCAGCTGCTGAAGGTGCCTAGTCAGATTCATCGCAAGTGTGTTGTGGTACTCTATGATGGGTCTGATGACTGATGAGTAGAGGAAACCTCCTTTGACCTACATGCAAAGACCTTGGCAGTTTGTGGGAACATATAGCATAATTTTCTAACCACTTTGTGAATGTGTTTCTGGAAGTAGTGATGACTATCCACATGTGTACATAGATCCCTTATTATTACCTCCATATTTAGGGTGTTGGCACCTATGTGGTATTTGTATGACTGTAGCTCGAGCCCATAAGTTTGACACCACATCTGTCTGACTGAGACCCTTTTTAAGGATGTCTCTGTTGTCCCAAACATCGATTATGGCAACATTTTTGCAGTCATCCACAAACCTTGCTAAACATAGCCCTCATGTTTGACTGTATTTCTGAAAAGTATACACCAGACAAGAGGGGTCCCAGGACTGAGCCATGGGGGACAGCAGTTGTTACCAGCTTGAACAGGAGACCACAATTCTTACCTTGTGGGATCTATCTGTGCCCCAGTTGGCAATCCATCAGATGACATACATGTTTCTGCACAGGTTGTTTATTTTGTGGATATGACATGTGTGTGGGATGTTGGAAAAGGGCTTTTCAAAGTCTATGTAGGCTGTGTGTAGCTCATTTCATTGATGCATGTCCTGGGTGACTGCCTTGAAAACTATCTAGCAGGTTTAGGAACTATGATCTGCCCCTGACCAAACCAAAATGGTTAGGGTTGGTTGTTTGTAGGCTCTCAATAGCTCTGTTTATGAGTTCAATAATGATGTACTCCATGGCCTTGCACATCAGGCTTATTAGGCTTATAAGACAATATTACCTATGGTCTGTTGTTCACCAACACTCGTGGAGTGTGCCAAATGTTGCTGTAACCCATTCAACAGTTTCATATCCTGTACAGACGGTGAGTCTTAACAGACTGTTCAGGTGCAGGGTCTGTTTGTTTTGGAGTTCCCATATGACACAGCCAGGGAAACCATGTAATCCCATACACGCCATGTTTTTAGGTTTGGAAAGAGCTGTTTAACCATTCTTTATGTGATTTCTGAGTTTTCACAATCTCCAGGTAAGACAACGGGCCCTTTTGTCAGTGAGAAGGGGGTAAATATGTATGAATCTGTCTGACAAGATGTTGGCAATGTCAGTCATGTACATGTAATCATTTACAGTTTGCACTGACTCGAAACATATATGAGTTTACATTGATATTTATGACATAGCAAAAGAAAGCTTTGTGGTTCTCTATGGACTCTTTGACCATGGCTTGGATAATGTTAGGAGTGCTCATTGTTTCTTGATGATACTGATCAGAGTATTATTGATCTTCTTTGGTTTTTCACTTTCTTTGAACAACTTAAGTACTTGGAGTACATAGTTTGATTATGATAGGTGTCCAATATATTATATGGGTCTGTTTTCATATCAGTGTGTGCACAAGGTAGGATTGGTGAATAGTGACAAGTGTCTGGAGTAAGAACTGCAAGTGCCAGATATGTGTGGCCCACTGCTGTACTCAGATATGGCCTAAGTGTGTGAGCATGCCCAGTATGACCTTTCAGTATGTTGCTGACTGAAATTTGCTAAATTTGTTTAAGTGTGTGAGCATGCCCAGTATGAGCATATATACTATATGTGTGTGAAAATCAAGTTGTTTTTTACTTCAGGGCTCACCTTTGTGTTGTAGATCGATAGGAAGCACAGTGTGCCTGCAGGGCTTCCATGAGTCATTCTACATACAGTGGGGACAGCTATTATTTGTACATTTCTACCCGGGGGCACACCTGATTGTTACTGTGGGTGTACATAGGATGAAGGGTTTACCTGACACTTATACACATTTGCTAGGCCTGCACTGCTATGTCAGGTACTCCATTTCAGTCTGTACTGTTGCCTATTGTACTGGCTTGAGGCATACCACTGCACTACAGACCTTAGCTTCCAATAACATGCATATTAGTTTGTGACTTCCTAGCCTACCCAACCCACATCACACTGCCTGGCCTGCTGTTATCTGTCTGCATAGGCCTGGGGGAAGGTTACTCATATGCCTCTTCAGAGGGCATGATACAGCATTTGTTTGTGTTTGTGTTTGTCTACATTTGTACTGCTGGCTGTGTTTGTTAGGTATGTGACCCCCCCCCCCCAACTGGTATGTGTGAGTGAGTTAAGTTGTGTCTGTGCTAGTGAAATGCTGTCATGGCTTAGTTGTTCAGTACTGTGACTATAGTGCACAGTATCCTGAGTTCGAGCTCTGTCACTGCTTTTTATTTTCCTGCTGGGCAGACCAGACTGCTTAAGGAACAGTAAAGCAGGTGTGAGCGTGTTTAACCGACTTTGCTCAACTTTGCCCGACCTTGCCCGACTTTGCCAAACTTTGCCCAACATTGCCCAACATTGCTCAATGTTGCCCAACGTTGCACTGGTTAGCGTGGTGAGCAGCTACATGCAATTGTATTTAAATATGCTCAGTACTGGTAAAATGTTCATAGCAGTGCTTTATATTGCTTAAAATAGGGCACTCATGCCTCAGGTGGTGCTGCAGGGCTGCCTATGTTGGATGCACATAGTACACTCCCTATACATGTTTGAAAACAGGTAATGTCAAGTTAGGCATCCCTTTTACTGTATGTGCAAGTCAGAGAGAGGTGTCATTTCCAGGGTTCCTACTGAGTCAGTGTATGTGCTATGCATTGCCTCTTTGCCAAGGCCAGGGCATACTGGGCACGCCTCCTTCTGCCTACTGGGGCAGGCTCAGGTTGTTCCTCCTCTGAGTCACGCTGTGCCTGTGGAGGCCTTGGCAATGGTTGGGGGCTGTTTTGCCCTGCCCCATGCTGTTCCTGCTGCAGCTGTTTTCACAGGATCATATTGTGTAGCATGGCACATACCATGACAATTTGGGTACATGGAGTTGGTGAGTACTGCAAGGCTCCACCAGATGTGTTCAGGCACCGGAACTGTGACTTGAGCATCTCAAACACACGCTCAATAATGTTTCTTGTTTGTGCGTGTGCCTCATTATGGAGTTCTTGTTCAGGTGTGGGTGCATTTCTGATGGGTGTCATCAACCACAGCTCCAGTGTGTATCCAGCATCCCCCACTAGGTGACCATCAAGGATGTCCCCATTGGCAAATCTCTGGTACAGCTGTGTCAGATGCCAGATGTGGGAATCATGACAGCTTCCAGGGCAGCCAGCACACACATTCATTATTATGCCATGGGCATCGCACATGGCCTGTCAGTTGATGGAGGGGAAGCCCTTGTGGTTGATGTAGACCCTACCCCGCTCACTGGGTGATGCTTTGATGTGTATGTGCCTGCAGTCTATTGCACCCACTACCTCAGGGTATTCTGCTATTTGGTGGAAAAGTAATATTGCAGGCCAATGCCTCACGGGAATTGGGGAAATATACATGCTCACCGACATGTGCTGACATGGCATCCAGGAACTGGTGCAGTACCCTGGATACTGATGCCTGTGAAATCCCCATCATATCACCAGTTGGTCTCTGGAAGGTACCTGTAGATAGTATTCTTAGGCCAACACATACCTTGATATCCACTGGGATGGGTTCCCTTTTGTTGGTTCTGTGTATGAGGCGTGGCCGGCACAGCTCAACAATTTGCTGCAGGAGGTCTCTGTCCACCCTATAGTGCTCCACTATCTCCAGCTCATGTAGCCCCTGGTAGGTTACCCTGGGTCTGTACACTCTTCTCCATCTCCTTACTGTGGGTTGCTCAGCAGTGTTCACAACATCACCACCCTCAGCACTTTGCACATGTTGGTTTATGATAGCAAGAGCAGCCCCTAACATTTTGTCTGACTTTAAAGTTTTTAAGCTTTCCCTCTTTGTATACTGCAGTGTTGCAGAGTTCTTGGGAAAAAACAGGAAAGAATGCTGTTTGCAGAGTTTAAAGTGCTGGGCTGGGCTGGGCTAGTCTGCTGCCTGTGTAATTGGCTGATTCTGATATATTTCACGTGGCAGCTCTGCTAGTTCTCCTTGGCTAACTTCCTACTACTTCTTTTCCTTTCTTTTCCCTTTCTGTTTCTGCCCGGGGCAGCGCCGTGCAAATAAGTGCAAACACGCGCACATGGGCACACACGCGCACACACACTGTGTGCCTGTTTGCAAGAAATTTCAGATATTTTCATGGCATACACCTTTGGTTTCTGGTTTTCAAAAAGGACAACTGTAGACATGCCTCTTGCAATCCTGAGCAACTCAGGGCAAACACAGGACACTGTGCTCCAATAAGCATACAGCCTTTCTGACATACCCCCTCATGATGTCACCTATCTTCTACTCTACTACTCACCTACTCCTACACTTACACTCTTGGGACATGGCTCACATGCTGGGGAAAATTGGGATACACTATCCTTATCCTCATTTGCATAGGAGTGCCTACTAATGCTTGGTTACATCTCTCACACTGAGCTTCCCGCCCCTTAGCAACCACTACTCAGTGGCCATGTTGTCTTCAGCCTGCAATTCACCTGCATGGCAGGATAAGTTTTTTAGTGAAAATGCCTATTTTTGGCTATTTTGAAATTATTTTATTGTTTTTTTAAGCACCTCACGTTTGCATGGCGCTGCGCTATGCTTAAACATCGGAGATCGGGGGAAAAAATTAGATTTTAATAATTTTAAACATTTAAAAATGCCAGTGGCCTTACATTTGGCCATTGGCATGCTTCCTAAACTGGATGCATCCTTTATTTGGAGCTGTCATAGCTCAGTTTAGCAATTTGAGGAACAGTACTCTGTTACCAACGGAGGACATTTCTGCAAATAACACTAATCTTCCACAGACAGGTTAGTGTTTCCTGGATTGCAAATTTACCTCATTTGCATAGCTTTCAGCAGCAAATGAAGTGATTTGCATACCATGATGCTGTCCATGCAAGAGTAGCTTTAGAAGCTCTCATGCACGCCCCTGCCAGCTGTTGCTGGATCGCTCGGCAGACATATTGACTGTCTGACGTCTTACTCTACTCTACAACTCCATGCAAGCTTTCGTAAAGCTGGCCCACTGTCTTTTGAAGAATATGCTGCTTCACTCCATTTCTTCAGTATTATTAAGGATTTTATTTTTAGCAAAAGTGGATGCCTCCTCCAGCATGTCAAATATTTTAGCTCCTTCAGAAAGGGTTTGATCTTTGCAGGAAACATGAAAGTGGATTTAATGTTCTTTTTATGTTCCTTGATCAGTGGTGAATAGGATATTCATTTACTCATTACTTAAACAAAATATCTGTTATAATAAGCTCACCATTATAGTAATAATGTGAACATATTTTCAAAGTGTTTACATTTATTTTGAACTACCAGATATACCAAGTATATATATATTCTGCAATATACCATAGAAAGTCTGTGAGCTAGGCATAGTCTGCCAGCAGTCATTTCCTTCAGCTTTGCTGGTCACCATTCACATAATATCACTTTCCTGACCACTCAGGCATCATATTTCACTCTTTAATTTTTTATGACTTCATCAATGAGTCCTCTGTCAGTTCCAGCACCCTGCAACATTACACTTTCCTGCATAGCATGAAATGCCCATGTTCTTTCATTTAGAGTTCACATTTTCTGAGTTTTATATAGAAGACTCATTTTCAGGGTTGGAGCTCTGTTAGGCTGCAGCCACCTGGCTCAAGAGTGAAAAAATCATTAAATTATTCCCACTCTGTATATATTTGGTTAATAGTGTCTTGGGACAACAACTTTTTACGAAAGTGACATTTCAGTATAGCTTTACAGACTGCTATGGCACTGTCTGAATATACTTTTGTGGATGTCAGGAACAACAACTTTGTACAAAAGTGACATTTCAGTATAGCTTTACAGACTACTATGGCACTATCTGAATATACCTTTGAGGATGTCAGTATAATATGTGAATATTATATGCCAAGATTATCATATCTAGCATGTATACAGTATACAAGTTAAGGTTTAAATTGTTCATTAAAATATGTTAATTGTTAATTCTTCATCTTTATTTAACTTTGTAAACATAAGCAAGGTGCATAAAAGGAGAATTTATAGACAGTTGATTTTTGTTATACTGAAATAAATGTAAGATATGGTTAAATATTTACATAAACAAAACAATCAAAACAAATCTCTATAGTTTAAAACAAACACTTTCCTCTGGTTTAGATAAAGCCACCTCTAAACATGATATGAGTGATATTCAACACAAGGCTTCAGTATCACACAGCTGTATTTATTAAATCAATTGATTGCACAGAACAAATGTTCAGTAGGTAAATGTCTATCTGCATGAGGTCTTGATATAAGTCTATGGATCAGCTAGCAACCTGTCACATGATGATGTGGGTGGTATTATGAGGGTAACTGGTTACAGAGGATCCTTTCAATGAGCAAAACCAGACAGTGGATGAATCAGAAGTTTAAAACCAGAATGTTAAACACTGATCTACAAACAGCAGCTAATACAGATGTTACAGCACAGGAGTCATTTTATTGTAATGGAAGTACTAATCACTAACTCTGTCAAGGAATTTTGAATATCCAGTATCTAGACAAAGTCACTACTAGAAAAGCAAGGTAATGTGCAGTACAATACTCAGCAAAGGAAGACTAAGCATGAATCACTGTAGCCACTTGTCAGGCTCAACAATCACACATATCTTGGCAATAATCATTAAAAATAATAAGATAACCTGATATAAGATGACACTTGGCCCTGGAGTAATCCTTTAGAAAAGTAATATCTAAAGAAAGGAATTTGTATGAAGGTGTGGTTACTCTCTGAAGTTTATTTACTAATATTGAAGAAATAATGGCATTCTTTTTAGAATGAGCTTTAGACCTACAATTACCTTGATATTTTTTTTACTGGATAAAACATGGGTGATATGTTTAATAAATAGCTATGGATGGTGCTTTGCACTTAGATAGTAGTTGTTCATGAAGAGTGCTGCTATATCCATACACAAATACATTAAGTGCAGGTATTTGTGATAACTAATCAATATTTTTTTCATATATACTGTTTATTTCTTTTTCTTAAAGAAAACATAACAGTAATAAAGAAAGGAAAAAAAAAACAAATATAACACTTATAGATCATTTTATAGAATGAAAACGAGGTTACAGCGTACATAAAATGTAATATTCCTTTGACAATATCACGTTCCATTTAAATAGCTACTTGTTAATAAATATTTGTGATTAGTTTACTTGTGCACTTATGAAAAGAATGGTGTATTTGTTACATCAACTATTTAAATACATTTACATTTAAAAGTCACCATGAGATCATTCATTCAGTGATGAAGGAGAACAAAAAAATGTTAATATTTCCTTGATTTAGGTCTTAACTATGATTCTACATGTTTATGATTACAAACATTTTCGGTGAAATTAGAAAAGAGGAGTTCATTGGTATGTTTTGTATTTGAAGGTCTTCCTTTTAATCCTTGAGTGAAGTATCCAAAAGAAAACCCCAGTACTTCTGATAATAGGAGAGCTTCTTTGCATTTATAGATATCAGTTTATGCGAAGATATATATGTTCTTAAATTTATTCCATGTTGCATAAGATCTATCAAGCCAATTTTGAGCAATGTAAAGTTTAATTAATGCACATGCAGTGATCAAAACATGTTTATACAAGTTGGTAAAGTTTTGGGCATTATATGAAGAATTGCAGTTTCCCATGAAACTGCTGACTTTTCATATCTCATATTGTGTAATTTAACTTTTAATGAGCACCGGAGTTTATAGACATGCTTACAGCTCCAAAAACTTGCAATACATCTGCCATTTTTATAGACAATTTGGTGGTAATTTTAATTAAATTTGTTAAGAGAGACAGGAGTGAAGTATGCATTGCTGTTAATCATGAGTTGGGTATAGATTACATTTTTGAAGGGAGTGAGTTTAATCATATTATTTATTGCTTGAATTTTTTGTTCTGTGGTAATATTACTGTTCTTCTTACTCCAATAGTTTGAGTATAGCAGTGAAAACTGAAATTTAATTGTATATATTAATTTATAAATGTTGGATAGCATTTTGGTTTTATAAGATAGTTTTTTAGGATTGTTTAAGCCAAAGTAAAGTTCTGCTCATTAATATTTAATTTTTGCATTTTTGCATTGATAAATGACTTAATTTGTCTAATTACATTATAAGATTTTTGGTACCCCTAGAATCTCCCTGATATCTACAATCTTATATTCCTTCAACTTGTAAAAATCCCATAATGTAATATTTTTGATTTCAGAGTTTTTATTTAAGTTTACCTTATTATTATTTAACTTAAAATTTGGATTAAGATGTATAGGTTGCAGAAAGTTAATGGTATCCTCTAAATGTAGGGAGGATAAACATTTCTGTGATCTGTTTATTTTACTATTAATCATTACATTAAATTTGTATTTATTTTTTTTTTATATTTTCTTGTTTAATAAAGGGAATTGCTTGTGGATTTATATTTTGAGAATTAATAGGTCCATACCATATCTTAACCCACCTTGGAATCCACTCTCGATCAATTGGATTATAATTTTCTACTTGAATTATTCTGTTTGCACAAATAATTTCACAATATAGTTTAAATAAGGTAAGACAATTCCACTTTTTCTTTTAGGTAATATTAGTTTATTATAACTAATTCTAATACATTTTGGGTACCATATAAATTTTGAGAACTCTGTTTTCATTTTGGAGAAAACTGTATTTGGAATGTTGAGATTAATAGCATTTAGCTGATTGAGAATTCTAGGAAGAATGCTTATTTTTATAATAAGAGCTCTAGATAGGAGTGAAAGTTTTATATTGTTCCACCTAGAAATATCCTTTTCAATGATTATCCATGCTTTCTGCAAATTTTGTTTTATCAATAATTTAACAATATGTTCAAATTTAATTCCTAGATATTTTACCAAGTAATTTATTTTAATTTCAGTTTCTGGGAAGTAAAAATATTTATGCTCAAGAGGGTTTATTGGGAAAAAAGAATATTTAGTTGGGTTAATTTCATAGTTTGTTATATTTGAAAATCCTTAATGGATTTCATAGTTTTATGTAAATTTGTATTTGGGAGTTCAAAGTAGATATTTAAATAATCAGCAAAGGCAATAAATTTCACATTGGTATTTTGAATTATTGGTATACAGTGGAAAGCTTCTTGGGCTATAAAGAGCATTAGAGGTTCTATATAGAGGTTAAAGAGATAAGGGGAGAGGGGGCATCCCTGTCTAGTTCCATTAATAATTTTTATCGGTTTTGAGTTTGTTTTATTTATATAAAGTGTTGTAGATGAGATGTTGTAAATTACTTTACAATATTTATAAAGTCCTGGGATATATTAAAGTATTGGAGAATTTTACAAAGGAGGGCCAAGTTTATTTTATCAAAAGCTTTCCTTGCATCTAATGATAAAGCAGTTTACTCTCAAAATGCAGAACGATGGTTAGGCGACTGTGGGAATGCCAAATGTTAGTTGGCAGATTTCCATATTGCCAACCGTCAACTCTGCGAGTCTCCTGTTCAATGAATACCACTGTCCATTCGCTCATATGTGGTCAATGTTTCATATTGAAATCACGGGACAGTGTGGATCAGGAGACATACCCTTTTCTGCACTGTAGTGCGATGTCAGAGTTGGAATATATAAGTAGCAGGGGGTGTGGGGGGCAGAGCCCCTCACAGGGGGTGCAGGGGGGCTTGTCCCCCTGCAAAAACAATACTGTCAGCATTGCACAGTACGGATCTGGTCTGCAAGTAGTGCTGCACAGGAGATATTTCAACCTAATTAATATTCCGAACTTCGAACATGTAAACCACATTTTTGATATGTTTATGTTTACATATTTGAGGTTTTGATAGCAAGCCCAATAAAGCATATTTCTTTTGCCAAAATTTGAATTATTGTGTCTAAAGTAAGTGTATTATCACAGACTTAAACCTGATTGCTCAGGAGATATTATAGACAGTAATACTTTTTGATTCTGTTTGCTAATATTAAAGTCATTATTTTAATGTCTACATTAATAAGAGCAATAAGTCTGTAGTTGTAGGGTTTGATTTTATCTCAGCTAAGCTTGGGTATGAGAATAGTTTTTGAAATGTTTATATACAAGTCCATAATACCATATTTGGTGATGTTGTTATATACTCTTAGCAAGATGTTTGATAATTTCAAGGCAAGTTTTTTGTAGAATTCAGCTGTATAGCAGTCAGGCCCAGGAGCTTTGCTAACTTTTAATTTATCAGTTGGTAAGTTAGTTTCTTCCATTTTAAAGGGCTTTGAGAAGATTATTTTGTTGATCACTTAAAAGTGGGAATTTAATTTTTTTTTATAAATTTCTCATATTCCTCTGGGTATATTTGTTTTTGTGGGCAATATAGATCTTTATAAATGTCTTCAAAAGATTTAATAATATCAGGGTTTGTATATAATGTTTTATCATTCTAGTTTATTTTTGTTATTCTATCAAGGGAATTTTTTTACGCTATTAATCTCGTTAACATTTTTGATGGTATTTGTGCCCATTCTGCATATTTGTAAAATAATTTTAATTCTGTAATGGAATATTGCTGTGATTGTAAAAAGTAAAGTTCTTATTGCAGGTTTAACATATTACTTTCTAGTTCAGTGGTGTAATTGCTTTGGAGTTCTTTTTCTATTTGTTTTATTTGATTTTCCAGTTTAACTTTCTTGGTATTATTTTGTTTTTCAATATAATGATGCTTTTTGTATTAGAATATCTCTAATTACTGGTTTAGTTGCAGCCCATTGGACGTCATAGGATATGTCATTTTTAGACATATTGCTTTCTAACTGAGTAAGAATGTCTGTAATCTGTTGTATAATCTCCCTTTTTTATTAAGTTTACATTTAGTGTCCAGTTTGTTTATTTATGTTGATCATGTTTTATCTTTGAGCTATTTATTTCAATGGAGATTTTTGAGTGGTCAAAAAGGGATCTAGGATCAACTTTATACGTGATTCCGGGACTTAATAAATATTCAGACATCAAGAAAAAAGTCAATTCTTGACCATGACTTATAACATGAAGAGAAATATGTTTATTTAAGTGTTGATTTATTATCTTGGTTCCAAACATAAGGGTCTATTAAGTTAAAGTCAGTCATTAAATCTTTTAAAGCTAAAGTAATTTGCGAGAGTTGCCTATTATTTCTCTACAACCTATCTTTGGTTGGATTAATTAACGTATTCCAGTGTCCTCCAAAAATAAAATAATAGTCAGAGAGTTCCATTAATACATTATAAACTTCATATATAAAGTCCTGCTGATTTATACACAGGTCATAAACATTTAGGAATAATAGGTGTTTAGCCTATGGGGGATAAATGTGAAGACATTTTAAAAAGCATGCCTACTTGCAGCAAAAGTATAAAGTAGCTGAAATTAATCCTTAAGTATGTATGATGTACTATGTGCAAATGTTATTCAGATATTGTGGACAAATGTGGCCATGCACAAACATACTTAAAGTAATTAAGGTAATCAGGGGAGAGCAGAGGTTTTATTATTAACTTAAAAAATATAGAGGGGGATTATATAGTGTTATCTTTATGTGGACTCCTTTTGTTTTCTATAAAGACTGGAAAGGAGAAGACAGGAAAGACTGAAAAGGAGAACACACAAAAAGGGAAACAGTGAAGGAACACAGCAGGTGGGTTGTGTACAGGAGGTTGAAGAGGAGGGTACAGCAAACTCTCAGTTAACCGGAACTCAAGCAACTGGCAACAAAATATTGTAGAAATGCAGTACAATTTTCATCTGTTGCACTTTCTGCCCCCCCCCCCCGCAGAAACATACCTTATGTTTTTAGAGTTTTAGAATTTTAAAAAAGAAGATAGGAATAAATACACTCTCTCCCCAACCTGAGAGGAAGTCAAACCAAACAAATAGTATAGGGTACAGTATTAGTCAGGCCTATTTTTAATAGCAACTCTCAAGCAACCAGAAAATCCAATTATCCAGCATCTACTAATCCCCATGAGTTCCAGTTAACTGACATTTTACTGTGCTATGCTTTTGGTGAGAGATAGGCCCCCTGTTTTTCAATCTTTTTTTATAAAAGGTAATGAAGGTGGGAAGTAGGTAAGAGGGTGTAGGAGTCAGGTTTAGTAAAGGAGGGTGGTTAAGAGTAGTTGACCAGGAAGAACCCACAGTCTAGTACCTCAAACATTTCCACAGCATGATGTTATTGCAGTACAGGACCTGGATGTTGAAGCAGGGGCCTATGTTGGTGCAGTGGTCAGCACTGACTGGGACATCAAGTCTTCAATGTGCTGGACAGCATCTTGGAATGACTGAAAGCATCTCTTCATTACCTGCTCCACCACATACTCAACCAAGTCCCAAAGCCCTAGTTCAGTGAATCTTGCCAGGCTGCCATGTGCCAGGGTGCCTATAGGACCAGTGCCATAGCCCTGACCCTATGAGGATGTCTCTTAATGAGCAGAAGGTGAATGCTCCCTGACAAGGGAGGAATATGGTCAAGCTGCTCCTAAGGATTCTGGAACTGTGGAAAAATGAATATAAATGAGGGAAAACAGATACAGACAGAGAAAGGAATTAGCAACTAAAATAAGAAAAAGAAAGAGAAAGGGGAAGTAGAAAGACAAGAAATTGACACAATGAATTGACTCATAATGCATACATCAGTGCATTATTTATTAACATTTATTTTTTAATTTTTATTAAAACTTTGTTTAAATAATGGAAGGTTCTGGTAAGTGCTTCTTTAAATATTGCAAACAGTCTGTACATTTCAATGAAGTGGTGGTGGTTTCATATTTACAGTCTACTGATGGTATATGATGGTGTATCATAAGAAATGGGTCTATATTAGAACATCGAAGTTTCAGAACTTCGAATGTTTTAATATCGAACCCAATTCAGCGAACGCTGACAACATCAAACATTCGCAACAGCAAATTTTTTCCTAGGGAAAAAATTTGCTGTTCCGAAACACATACACACAACACAAGCACACCAAACAAACAGCAATCCACACACATACATCTAAAATCTTACAATTAACCCTACACTAAACTGTACATACACCACTAACTATCCACTTACCTTAACCCAAACCCTAACCCTAAGATCTGTCACTATCACACACTCACCTCACCTGTGCCCTATCCCTAACTCACCTACCCTGCCCTAGCCCTCACGTCCACACAATCGCACAGTTACCTGACCAGCGCCCTAACCCTAACTCACCTAACCCACCCTAACCCTCACATCTACACAATCGCACACTTACCTGAACCCGACCCGTAATGTTCCACCACAGCACTAAAAATAGCGAAGCGACAGAAACGGACAACCAAATTCTTTCCCTGGGAAAAAATTTGGTTTTCTGCAGCAGGGTTCGATATTAGAACATTCGATGTTCTGAAACTTCGATGTTCTAATATAGACCCATAAGAAATAGTAATATACTTGACATTTTTGCCTGACAGGTTATACTGAAGTTGTGCACAGAAAACAGTCAACTTGTTCTAGTATCTTTCACATGAATTACTTCTACATTCATAATTATGAAATAAATAAGAAATATAAAAAAACTTTGGGCCAGATTCAATAAAGCTTACCCTAAGTGTACATAATATGTATTCAATACAATTCTTATCACATTTTATATGCTTTCTAGCCACTCTGAAAGATTATGCTAAGTGTATATGTAGTCTACACTTTGTGGTAATCTTTATGAATCTCTGTCAATATTTAAAGCTGCAAGAATATCAGAAGGAAAACTAAAATTGGGAGGAAGAAGGTGTGAGTTATGTCTATGTTGTCTGTTCACTCAAAATAATATACACTTAGTATATACTTTGTAGGTTTTATTGAATTGAATCTTTATTTATTTCTTAACTTTTCTTTTATAAATGTAAATAATTATTTATTTTTGCATACTCACAAGCACCCTCAGCCATATGAGTCCCCTCGTCTCTTGATCTCCATTGCAATTTATCTCCTCTACAGCTGCATATAAAACATGTAAAGGATGGCTGCCTAACTGTCTCAGTTGTGTGCTTTTCAATTTCTCACAGGATTATGTTTACTATTCAGAAAAGTGAAAAGTTGTTTACACTTGATTTTGATGTTTGCCTACTTCTGTATACATTTATACTGATTTTTGCTGTATGATTCAATTTATTAAGCAGGAAAGCAGCAAAGCACACATTTTCATATTTCATTGTAACTAATTCATCTGGGCTAATCAGTTAGGGTTGCCAGCTTTCATTGTGGCTGAAAATGGACCAAGACCCCACCCCTCTCACCTCTTACAACCCCATACATCTCATGCCCCTTCCCTGCCCATTTTCTGCTCATTTTGTGATGTCCTCCTTACATCACATGAGGGAAAACATCCTCTCTTTCCATTTGTGATACCTTCTTGGTGCCAATTTACTAAGCTTTTCTATAAAAAAGCATATTAAATCTGCCGATTTAACAAACTCTGATAGCCATTTTCTTTTTTTGAAAAAGAATACCAGAGTTTATACTATGTTTTCCAGACTACTGGGCAAGCAGTTTGATTACCAGATAGTACAGAAAAAAATCGATAGGTAGGTATGCTATAATCAGCATTTTTTTTCAATGCAAATCAGTCTCATTTGAAGTAACTATCACACCTGACCCCCCCCCCCCCAGCAGCAACTACAGTAAAAACTTCTCTAAAGCAGATTATAACCTCTTACCGAATAGTATAAATAGCTTCAGTGCACCTCCCTCCTCAGACAGAGCCAGTAAGTATGCTGTGCTCTACACAAATGCCCTATACATGCACCTGTAAAACTGCATTGACTCTACAGTACCTGTTAGGACCAAAATAAGCTCTTCAAAGAAGAACAGACCTGCCTGGTGGACAACCACCATTAACAAGCTTTACAATAAAGGGAAGAAATTGCTGTCTAAGAATAAGAAGGAGCAGGTTTTAAACTGGAGGCACTCCCTCCTCAGCTTAAATAAGCAAATAAAATTTCTTGTGAAGTCCTCCAAGGCAAAATTTGAATTCAAGTTAGGTTCCTCGACAAAGGACAACCATAAGGTGTTCTTTATTTACATCCATATCCTAAAAGGTAGAGCTCAGTTTTGCGCTGAACTGGTAGTTAATAGTAACACATATACTGAGCCGGTGGACATAACTAACTTGTTAGCTGATAGGTTTGGTAAAAAACATTCCCCTGTCCTCACCACACGTACCTCATGATATCCCTACCACCTGACCCCCTACCTTGTATCTCTAAAGAGCAGATCATGAATGCCCTCTCTAAGGCCAGAATCACAGCATCAGTGGGGCCTGATAACATCCCAGGCTGTGTCCTACATATGTTCAAACAAGAATAAGCATCACCATTGGGTACTCTTTTCAATCACAGTCTAAGCACCGTCTTTGTCCCAGCCAAATAGAAAACAGCCACCATTATCCCCTTGCACAAAAGTGGTGTTTCTACTGACTCCGGGAACTACAGACCTATTAGCCTGACTAGCCTTATCTGCAAGGCCATGGAGAGAATCATCATGGACCTTATCAACAAAGATATAGGTTATCTCCAAACACTAGATCGTACGCAGTTTGGATTTGTCAAGGGGAGATCATGCCTGTTAAACCTGGTGGACTTCTTCAAGACAGACACTAGGGCCATGGATGAGGGGACATCTGTGCATACAGTCTTCCTAGACCTAGCTAAGGCAATTGATACTATCCCTCACTCAGACAACCTTGACCAACTCTCCCAGAAAGATATCATCTCTTATATCATAAGGTGAGTTGTGAACTGACTCACTGATAGAACCCATACAGTCAAAATAAGGGACTCCACTTTCAACATCAGACCCCGTAACCAGTAGTGTTCCACAGAGATTGGTCCTGGGACCTCTACTATTTGGAATCTATTTCTCCAAAGTACAAGCTAAAACCAAGGGACTGTGGCTGAAAAAGGTTGCTGACAACTGCAAACTGGGTGCAGTCATAGAATCTCCAAATTATGTCAATATCCTTCAAGAAGGTCTTACACAAGCAAATGATTGGTGCCAAAGTCATGGCCTCAAACTCAATGCAAAAAAATGTATTATCATCCCTTTAGGCAAGAGTGATGTTCCTGCAAATTACCACATCAATGGCAATACCCTTAGTATGCACTCAGTGGTGAGAGATCTGGGCACTCAGGTTGACAGCAAACTTGCCTTTGATCACCATGTCTCTAGATTGGTAAGAAGGGCATTCTATATGGCTCATCACATAAGTAAGGGCATTGCCTCGAGAAAAGGAGAAGTTATCACCTCCCTGTACTCTTCACTCATTAGGCTAATAATTGAGTACAACGCCCCTTTTGGTATGTGCCTTTCAAAGCACCTGCAGCAATTGGAGAGACCACAAAGGTCCCTCACAAGGAAAATTCAAGGTCTTCAGCAGCTATCCTATGTGGATCAGCTGAAATCACTGTCAGTTTGTTCTGTTTCATACAGACTACTCAATGATGATCTCTACCTTGAATAGAAGGTGATCTCTGACCCTTCTTATTGGAAATGCTGCACATCTGCAAGTCAAATGGCACATGGGTTACTCATTCTTAGGACCTAAACCTGGTATGTGACATCAATAGAACCTGCTGGAGGGACAGATTCATCTTCTAAAGGTTAGCACACCTTTGGAACAGACTCTCACTTCATATCAAACAGAGCACCTCATTGGCCCTCTCCAAACGCAGTCTGGACGATTGGATGGGTAACCATAAATTCACCCTGGGGGTTCCATCCATGTACCTCTTGGACAGGGGCAATAGGTGTTGATCATGGTAACAAGGTTAAATTTGGCTAGGCTTGTAAAGTCCTTCAGGCCATTAGCCTAGTAACTCCCTATAATCCTATGATCCTATGAACTACAAAGTTCAGAGCACTTCTTTCCAGTTGTTACATTTTTATATCTCTGTACAGCTTGCCTATTTGGAGGATGGGTGCTCTAGGAAATCTTTTTATTTTATAATTGCTTTGTATTTTCTTTTTTCTGCTGTGCTTTGCATACCCTGTGATGTCCCTCCACTGGGATAGTGATCAAAGAGCCTCAATCCTCACCACTCCACCAGTGGCGAACGTTCACTGTGAGATAAATAAGTCACACAAAGTATTTTCAGATGCAGATGCTTGCACCAAGTACAATTTCTCTCAAGAGCACATAGGGAATGCACACTCCAGTCATGGAAAAGAACTTTCTCTCCAGGCCCCAAATAAGACTCCCCACTGAACACTATAGAGCTGAGGTCTTAGCTGGGTATTCCAAGCCAAGTCTTCCACCACCCTCTCTAAGAAATCAGTGCACTTGGTGTCCCTGTTCAAAGTAGCTGTCACACACACCCTTTTTGAGATTTGATTTTTATACACACCCACCCACCTGGGAATGGCTGGCACAATTTATTCACTCTGCCACCTCCACCTAGATTATAAGGTAAATTTGCTGCTTCCCAAACACCCTAAGCCAGTTACTTTAAGGTTCTTACCAGGGTACCTAATTACACTTAGTAAAATTAATACTTATGTTAATGGTATTATTTAATCAAGCAGCAAGACTTTCAGGAACATAGCGTCACAGTGCTACTACAGTGAATATAAAAAGTGTACACACCCCTGTTAAAATGACAGGTTTTTGTGATATAAAAAATGAGACCATAATAAATCATTTCAAAACTCTTCCCACCTTTAATCTGACCTATAACCTGGTCAATGCAATTGAAAAACAAACAAATCTGTTTGGGGAAAAAATATAAAAAATAAAAAACGTTCAATAAGCTGGTTGCATACGTGTGCACACCCTTAATCTAATACTTTGTTAAAGCACCTTTTGATTTAATTACAGAATTCAGTCTTCTTGATTAGGAGAGTCTATCAGCATGGCACATTTTTGACTTGGCAATATTTGCCCACTCTTCTTGCAAAATCGTTCCAAATCTATCAGATTGCAGGGGCATCTCTTGTGCACAGCCCTCTTCAAGCCAACCCAGAGATTTTCTATTGGATTTATGTCTGGGCTCTGGCTGGGCCATTACAAAACTTTAATTTTCTTCTGGTGAAGCCATTCTTTTGTTGATTTGGATATATGCTTGGGGTCATTGTCATGTTGAAAGGTGAAATTCCTCTTCATCTTCAGCTTTCTAGCAGATGCCTGAAGGTTTTGGGACAAAAGTGACTGGTATTTGGAACTGTTCGTAATTCCCTCCACCTTGCCTAAAGCCCCAGGTCTAGCTGAAGAAAAGCAACCCCAAAGCATGATACTGCCATCATCTTGATTCACCGGGGATGGTGTTCTTTTGGTTCATAGGTTGGTACTAGGCTATCAGCCCTAGGGCCTATACAAGTATAGCCATAACAATTCCCTGGATATTTCTTCCCACAATATTTACTTCCCTGGACCCCTGTCTTGCAGGGCGACTGACATGATCCCAGAGGTGAATTTCCTATCTCCCATCCAATTGTCAAGGTTCCTTTTGAAGAGGGCCAAGGAGGTGCTCTGCTTGACATGTATGGGCAGTCAATTCCAGAGTATGGGGAGTCTCTGGTTCAGGAACCTATCCCTCCAGCATGCTTTGTTCATTGTGATTACAAGGTTTAGATCCCTGGAGCGTGTGGCTCTGAAGGATTGTGATTTCTTTAAGCGGAGCATGTCCAACAGCTCAGGGTTTGACATGGCCTTGTATGTTAAGCAGAGATCACCTCTGAGTAGACAATATGCCACAGAGTATAGCTGGAGTTTTTTTAGACAGTCAGCATAATCTGCTTTATGCCTGTGATTCTTTTAGTGAGGTATTTCAGTTGCCTTTCCAGCTGTTGCAGATGTCTTGTGAGGTACATACCAAATGGGGCATTGTACTCTATAATGGGTCTAATTAGGGATGAGTACAGTGGGACAATGACCCCCTTTTTTCTGGATGAAAAGCCCTTAGTGATGAGGTGTGCCACATTTAAGGATTTCCTGACTGTTGTGACGATGTGGTTATCGAAGGTGAGACCACTGTCCACCTGTGTCCCTAAGTCTCTCATCACACTTTCGGTGTTTAGCGCACTGCCACCTATGTGGTAATTCATGGGTACATGTTTTTTCCCAAAGGGGATAACTATACATTTCTTGGCATTAAGTTTGAGCCCATGGCTCTGGCACCAAGCATCTGTTTCTGTAAGGCCCTTTTGTAGAATATTCACATAATTTGGTGATTCAATAATGGCTCCCAGTTTGCAGTCATCTGTGAACTTTGATAGCCAGAGTCCCTTAGTGTTGGCCTGTACTTCAAATAAGTAGATCCTAAACAAGAGCGGTCCCAGGACAGAACCCTGAAGTACTCCACTTGTCACTTGTCTGGAGCTGGATTTGGAGTTGGCTATTTTTACAGTCTGATTTCTGTGACTTCTGTCAGTAAGCCAGTTGGAAAGCCATCAAGTGATGTAGGGATTTATGCCCAGCTTAGTAAGTTTATCTATTATTCCAGAGAGGGGGATGGTGTCAAAGGCCTTGGCGAGAACCAGATAGGCTGTGTGGACCTTCCTTACCCTTGTCCACAGCTCTGAAGACTGATTCAAAGAAGTCAATCAGGTTCAGGAGACAAGATCAGCCCTTCACGAACGCAAAGTGGGTGGGATACAGTGTTTGATGGTTGCAAATGTCTTTGTTTATAAGTTCCATGATAATGCGTTCCATGCCCTTGCAGATCAGGCTCGTCAGACTGATGGGACGGTAGTTCCCAGGATCCAAGGTGGATCCTGCTTTGTGGAGTGGGATAACTGTAGCTGTGCACCGTTCAGTGGGCACAAAGCCTGAGGTGAGGCTATGATTAAACATGACACTTAGGTGAGGTGCCAGTTCATTTTGCAGTTCATGTAGTACACAACCATGTCATCTGGTCCCATGGATGCTGTATTCTTAGCTTTGGAGAGTGCGGTTTCTATGTGTGTGGCTGTGATTACCGGATTTTGGCAATCTTTTGGTATTGAGATGGGCCCTTTAGGGGGTGAGAGGGGGGTGAAGTTGGCACTAAATCGATCTGCCAGGATATTGGCAATATCCTTGGGATCAGTATATTTAATGCCATTCTGTTGTAGCTCAGAGCAGATCTGAGCATTGCCATTTAGATTCTTGACATAACTATAGAATGCCTTGTGGTTGTCTTTGGAATCTTTAGCAATTTTATTTTCGTAACTTGCTTTGGAGGATTTTATGAGGGATTTCAGCTTCTTACTGAGGCTGGTAAGGGAGTTTTTTGCATCCTGGGATTTTCCTCTTTTCTGCAACAGTTTCTTCCTTCTGTTGTATAGTTTGTTTATGGCAGGGGACCACCAGATTGGCTTCCTTTTTTTGGAGGAGAACATCTTGGTTCTATCTGGGATGGCACGATTCATGCACGAGTGGATGTACTCGTACAGTGCCTTAGTGTAGGATTCAGCAGTCGAACTTTCAGCTCCCATCTATATGGGTATCATGAAGCTTGTTGCTTCTGACTTGAGCAGCATGAACCTGGCTTTGGAGGAGTTTTTTGCAGAGGTTTCCTTACAGGGGGTGGGGGTGGGGGTGGGATGTGGATGTCAAGGGTGATTAGCTTATGGTCAAACCTGACCAATGAGGGGTTGACTACTGGTGTGGAGCATCTATCTCCCATGTTGGTAATGACAAGATCTAGGATAATGGAGCCCCTGGTGGGACAATGGATTAGTTGATCCAGGGTATTGGAATTTATGAATTCCAAGAACCGTTGGGAAAAGGTGTTGGTACCTGAGTAGTTTTCCCAGTTAATGGCAGGGTAGTTAAAATCACCCAGTATTAGGGTGCTTCGTTGTATCTTAATATTTTCCAGTATGTTTGGAAAGGTGTATTGAGAATCTTGGGGCATGGTGGGTGATCTGTAGCAAGCTACAATTTGGATTATAGTCTTATCTTGTGTTGGTTGCACCTGGAGAATTTCTGAAGCATTGTGTTGAGCAACTAGCTTGGAGGTGTGAATATCCTTGGTGAATATGGACACTCCTCCACCTTTAGTGTTTCAGTCTTGGTTTGTTGGCCGAAAGGTGTGGTAAGAGTTGTAGCCTGGTATTGCAGGGGTGCTCTCTGGAGCCTTGAACCAGGTCACAGTTACTGCACAGATATCGATGTTCTCAATTTTTAGGAGTGCCTTTAGAGAGTGCATTTTGATGTTTAGACTTCTAGCATTGAGTAGCATTACCTTCAGATTTTGCATGCTAGTATCTGTTATGGTGGTGATTTTGTCCTTTGAACCTTGCCTAAAAAACCCACTATAGGGGAGGCAAGAGCTTTAGCCAGTAACCTGAATCCCAGGGTTAACAGGTGCAAACCATCTCTGGCAAAGCATCGTGGTTTGTCGATCATGTTGTCCCAGGCAGACAGATACCCTTTGAATGACACCAGAAGCTTAGCCAGTTGTTGAAGTCAATCATTTTGTCCTTATACTGTGGTATCATTCTGGGTGAAGGCAGGATGCTACTCAGGGATAGGGTCATACCTGCCTGGGCCACATGGTCCAAGAGCTCTTCCATGTCTCTTTTCATGTAGTCCAGGCAGGTACGTCTCAAGTCATTCACTCCAACATTGGCAATGACAGAGTCGTATTTGTACTTGTTGTGGAGTGACTTGAGTGCATGCATTATCTGGTGGATCCTGGCACTCAACAGGCAGCTGACTGTAATTTTCTCCTTGTTCAGCCTGGTGAGCGGGACATCAGTGTGCCTGACTATAGAGTCACCTATGACTAAAGTGTTGGGTACATTTTCTTGCCTTAAGGGCTGTTGTTGGGTGGCAAACTGATGTTGTGAGCTATGTGTTACTTTGGTTGTGACTGGTGTTGGTTTGTGATTCATCTTCAGAGGTCCTTGTTGCTTGGGCAGGTTAATGTTAAGGGCCACCGCATATGTGGCTTTAGTGTTGCTATGTGTGGGTGTTGATGGTATGGGTTTTGAAGGGCTATGTGTTGCTTGAGGTGTAGTGCAGGCGTTAACCTTCTCCTCTTGACTGTCTAGCATAATCTTGGCTGGAGTGAGCTTTACTTCCAGTTTGGATATGTAAATACATCTCTCGCAGGTTGTAGTGTTGGGTGGTAGGAGGCGAGAGTTGTCTGTGTACATGAGGCAGTTGCTGCATTGCCCCATTATGCCCAGATCCACCAGGTCGACAGGAGAAATTACCGGAAGCTGACCCTTGGGCATGACTTTTTAGGTGCTTTTTTTGTAAAGTACAAAAGCTGTTTTCCCTTACCTTTGCAAGGTACTTTGCAGTTATAGGCTGTTTAGTGCCTACAATTAAGTTCTTTTTGCGCCAAACGTACCTTTTGGAATTGTGGCCAAAAAGTTCAAGCTTGGTCTAATCAGACCATAACACATTTTCCCACATGCTTTTAGGAGACTTGATGTATTGTTTTGCAAATTTTAGCTAGGCTTGGATATTTTTCTGTGTAAGAAAAGGCTTCCGTCTTGCAACCTTACCTCATAGTTCAGATATATGGAGAATACAGGAGACTGTTGCCACATGTAGTACACAACCAGCACTTGCCAGAAATTCCTGCAGCTCCTTCAGTATTGCTATAGGTCCCTTGGCAGCCTCCTTGACCAGCTTTTGTGTTGTCTTTTCATCAATTTTGGAGGAACATCCAGTTCTTTGCCGTCACTATTGTCCCATATTTTCTCCAGTTTTTGATGACTGTCTTCACTGTGTTCCATGGTATATCCAATACTGTGGAAACTTTTTTTTACCCTTCTCCTGACTGATACTTTTCAACAATGTGACCTTTGATGCTTTGTAAGCTCTCTGTGAACCATGACATTTGTTGTAGCAGGCAACTGAGTAAATGTCAGGAAAATCCTACTTGGACAGTTGAACTTTATTTGTGGTTAATCAGAGTTTCTTTTATTGATGGCAGGTGTGTACCCAAAAAGACTGAATGCTGTAATTAAATCAAAAAGTGCTTCAACAAAGTATTAGTTTAAGAGTGTGCACACTTATGCAACCAGCTTATTGTACATTTTTTATTTTTGATATTTTTCCCCTAACAGATGTGTTTGTTTTTCAATTGAATTGTACAGGTTATAGGTCACTTTAAATGTGGGAAGGTTTTGAAATTATTCATTGTGGTCTCATTTTTTTAATATCACAAAAGCCTGGCATTTTAACAGGGATGTCTACACTTTTTATATCCACTGTAAATAAATGCAGGTACTTTCAAAGGTTAAATGTTTTCTAAAAGACCAGTCACAATGAATGGTTTAGGTATATTTAATAAAAATAATAAAAAAATGTGTAAGTACTGAATATCTATTTATAATAAACACCATAGTTTTAATCACAGGAAATAAAAAAAAACACAGACAGAAAGACTCAGATAGATACAGGAAAAATATTTAGCTAATCTCACTATATTTTTCTGACTGAAGAATTACTGCTTCTTAATTACTACCAAAGCAAGGTAAGATGAAAGTGGATGAATGTCTTCTCAAGTCCAAAAACAGAGTGCACACCTCACATCTCTCATTAGTATTCAAATACAATTTCAGTGCTGACAACAGAATGACATCACATCTGGTCACCTGACTCTGTGGTTCACACATTACCCTCTCACTAGAAAACTGGGCCAGGATCTGGCACTGATGTCACAATACACACATAGAACTTTAACTAAGGTTTATTACAGCATCTTAAAACTGTAAAACAATTCCAACACTTCCACCCTTTCTGCTGAAACTAACAAGCCATGTTCTGCCACCCAACGGTAGCAATTGTTCACCACTAAGGACATTAGAGTAGGATCCCAGCCCATGGCTTTTCACAGACATTGTGCTTCTGGCATCATTCAGACCTGTGAGATAAAATCCTTACAGTCTATACCAAGTCATTTAATTTTAGGCAATGTTTCTTAATGTTAGCTGGGCTGAGTTTAACCCCTTCCCTTCCAGTATCCTCTGTTAAAATATATACATTTCATCAGTTACAACAATACAGTCTGACATACATGTATATTTCTTTTCTGTTCAGCAGAACAAACTGTTGATACTTTTTAACACAAGCGACTTTACAAGTACATTTTAAACACAAGCATCTGTACAAATCAGTTTGATAGTCAAATGACAAATAATTGTTTACAAAACTCCAGCTAGCTATGCTGACATATGTTGCACATGCACCCCCCTACTCTCCCTTGCACAGCTGGCACTATCTGACATCATCACATCTCTCTCCTCTTTGAAGACTCAAGGCATTTTTTCAGGTGACCCTGGAGGAATGTTGCTTGAGAGAAATGAGCCTATCTGGGAATGGATTAACCCATACCTGTCATTAGAGCCCAACTGTGTTGGCATTGCTGACCTCACTACAGTCTTGCACTGTCATATAATATGCCTTCAACCCTAGGCTCCACCTTAATAACTTGACATTTTGCTGGTTGGCTTGATGTAGCCATGTTAAGAGATTGTGGACTGTAACCACATTGAATTTCCTTCCACACAGATAGGACTGAAGTTTTTGCAGTGCCCATACTATGGCTAGACATTTTTTTTCTACAGATCCATAATATTCCTCCCTGGTTGAAGTCTATGGCTGAGATATACAACAGGGTGCTCTTCTACCTCTGAGGAAACCTACCTGTACCCCCACCCCATGGTTTGAAGCATCCACCTGCACAAAACATTTGTTGCTATAATCTGGACTGGCTAGCACAAGGTGTCCTCCTAAAGCCCCATTAGGCTTTTGGAATGCCTACTCACAAGTTAGGGTCCACACAACCTTATCTGGCCTGTTTTTCCTTGTCAGGTCTGTGAGGGAAGCAGCTATTGTACTATAGTTGGCAATAAACATTCTGTAGTACCCTGCTGTCCCCAAGAATACCCTCACCTGTTTTTTGGTAACAGGGGCTGGCCATGTTTCAGTAGCTTCTACTTTGGCAGGTTCTGGTCTGATCTCACCACTATATGTCCCAGGTAGAAGGCCTTTGCCATACCCACCTGACACGAACTGGGCTTAATGGTCAACCTTGCCCTTTGCAGTCTGCCCAGAACCTCCCTGACATGCTGAAGGTGCTCTTGCCAGGAATGGCTGTAGATAGCAATATCATCCAGGTAAGCAAGGGTATAATCTGCTAGGATACTATCTATCATTCTCTGGAAGGTCACTGGGGCATTTTTCATTCTAAAGGGCATCATCCCAAACTTGTATAATCCAAAAGGAGTCACAAAGGCTGACGTCTCTCTAGCGTTGGGAGTCAAAGGCATCTGCCAGTAGCCCTTGGTTAGACCCTTAGCCCCACCCAGCTGCTCTAAAGTTCATTTGTCCTAGGCATGGGGTAAACATCTGATTCTGTGTGACTGTTTAGTTTTCTGTAATCCACACATAAACTGGTGCTGCCATTCATTTTTGTAACAAGTACCCATGGGAGAGGCCCAGGGACTGCTGGACATCTGGATTACTCCCAGTTCCAACGTTTCCTTTATCTCCTCCATCAGAGTCTCTCTGACTCACTCCAGCACCCTATAATGGGCCTGGTTGATAGGTCTTTGGAGGTACTGTATCCACATGGTACTGCAAAAGGCGAGGTGCACACAGGTTTTCCAGTGAACATGTCCCCAAACTCCTGTAACACTGCTTGGATTTTTCTAACTTGGGTAGGGGATAGCAGCTTATACATTGCTACCCCTTGTACTATGGTGTCAGTCTGAGGAAGGTAGCAAATGCTTTATTAGATATTTTCAGCAGGGTAGGTTTCCTGAGAGAAATGCTGACTGACAGAGGTACCAGTTTCATGTCAGACCTGGTGGCTTGTCTGTGGGAGCACTGTGGGGTGAAGCAACTAAAGACTATCCCCTACCACTCCCAGACTAATGGTCTTCTGGAGATTTTAAACACTGCACTCAAGACCATGTTAAGGGCATTTCCAGACTAGTTTAAGAGAGAGTGGGACAAATATTTACTGCATCTGCAGATTGCATACATAGCAGTAACACCAGAATCCACAGGTTTTTCGCCCTTTGAGTTGCTGTATGGTCATAGAGTGAGGGGGCCCGTGGATGTGATTTGTGATCAGTGGGAGGATGAGTATGAATCTTACATGGAGTCTGTTGTGCCATATGTTCTAAACTTCTGGACAAACCTTACGGAGCTCATGGGCTTGGACCAGGGAAACCTGTCAGGAGCCCAACAGCAGAAAAAGGTCTGGTATGACAAGAATGCTCAAGCCCAAGAGTATGCTGTGGGACAGGAGGTTATGCTTGATAGGTCATTGGGGGTCCTGCATCCACATAGTGCTGCACCAGGTGGGTGCACCCAAGTTTCCCGGTGAAAATGTCCCCAAACTCCTGTAACTCTGCTCGGATTTTTCTAATTGGGTAGGGGATAGCAGCTCGGGCATTGCTACCCCTTCCACTAAGGTGTGAGTTTGAGCCTCACTGAGGAGATCAGTCACCAGATCCCCCTCAGACTCCATCTGCCACCCACATCAAATGCTCAGCACAAGGGCAGCCCTGTCATGGTAAGGCTTCATCAGGTTAACATGGTACATTTTGTGCCCCTGCCTCCTGCCTAGCAGTTTTACCATATTGTTAATATCACTGACCTTCCTCATAACTTTGAAGGGTCCATGCCAAGTTGTCTGCAGCTTATTGTGTCTGACAGGAATGAGCACCATAACCTCCTACTCTCGGGCTCATACAACCAGCAAAAGAAATGTCATGGGCTATGGTTACAAATGCCAGATTGTAGACTCTTGGCACTATCAACTGCTGTATTACCTCACTCTGTAGCCCTCTCTCGGGTCTATACTGGTTGCTCAAACTTTCAAAAGTTCGAGTCTCATATGGTTGACACCATATGATCGAACTTTTGAAAGTTTAAATGTTTTAACAGAGATCTCCGTACAGCATGAAATGGGAAGATTTCCCTTTTCTGCACTGTAGTGCATTCGTGGATTTGGTATGTTTAAAGAGTGGGAGTGTGGCGGGCACAGCCGCCCACATGGGAGGTGCAAGGGGGTTTGCCTCCTGGTTAAAATGTTCAGGTAGGTTATTTTTGTAGTTTTTTGGGGGGAGGGTTTCAAACTTTTAAAAGTTAGATCATATGGTGTCGACCATATGACACTTGAACATTTAAATGTTCGATCATCCAATATAGACCCCCCTCCTTCAGGGGTCCACTCTCTATGCAGTAACCCTTTTCTCCAGTATGCAGACTCCCCTTTTCCTTGAGAATCAGGCACCTCCTTAGCTACCTCCCTCAAGCCTTGTAATGTATGGTCTGAGGGCTGAACCTCTCTCAATTCTACCTTTTAGACCCTTCCCAGCTCCTCTTTCACAGGAAGTCTGGTATCTTCTGACATTGGTGCCTCACTGTCATCTTGGGTACTACCATGCACCTCTGACCTTGCAGTCACCCTGTCCAAAGGAACATAACCTTCAGGCCCACTGCTAGAGGGTAGCACCCTCCCTGAAATAGCCACATCACCAGACCTGGCTTTGGGTGTGTGGTCTGTCTGGGCCTTCCCCAGGTTCCCAAACGTACATGCCTTTCTCCAAGCCTGACTGCATGTAACTCCATGCACACAAGGAACTGCAATATCAAAATCATTCCCTATCAAGACATTTGTAGGGATATCCTCAAACACACCTACTTGCTTGCTTCCTTTTCTACCCTCCCAGTCAAGCTGAACCCTGACCAAAGGTATTTGGAATGGGGTCTCTCTTAAACGTCTAACTAGAGTTGACTGCCCAAGCAAGTAGTGCTCCTCTTTAATCACTGCAGGCTTTACGATGCTTATGTCAGAGGCTGTGTCTCTCTTGGCAGTGGCCTTTTTTTCTATCCACTAAGATAACATACAAACTCCAGTGATAGTTTTGTACCCCTGTTGATTCCAGACAACTTGCCACGGGCATGCTGTTATTTCCACTTGCTGGCTTCATCACCTTTTTTTCCCCACTTTCTTCAGTGCACATTTCTATGCTACATGGCCCCTCTGGTTACATTTAAAACATCTAAACTCAGATACTGGCTGTGTACCTGAACTAGTGGCTTTCCCTTTTTACTGGTGGACTCTCTTGGGGTGGTTTAGGCTGCTTACCATGGGTTCCCTTATATCCATGTGCAGCACTGAGTATCCCCTTCTTCTGCAGTGGTGCCCTGCTTGCAAAGTAGAGATCCTCTTTTCTCTGCAGCTCATCTCTGGAGTTGCACTCCCGTTCTGCCAACCAGATTCTCATGTCCTCAGGCAAAGTGCTAAGGACTTGTTCCCTCACCAAAAGGTTGGCCAGCCTTTCAAAAGTGGTGACCTGACACCCACTCACCCACCTTTGAAAATAAGTGCTTAGCTCAATAATATAATCACATACACTTTCATCTGCCCTACTTCTATACTCACAAAAATGTTTTTGGTAAGCTTCAGGTGTTAACTTAAAATGCTCCAATAAACATTGTTTACCCTTGTCATAATTTAAACAATCAGTATTAGTTCTTGGTCATCATCATACTGTTTATATACTATTTAAAATATATGAATAAAACTATCAAAATTATCACTTTCTGTCGATTGTGGAAGAAATTTACTTACCTTTGTTGATTCTGTGGTTTGGTTATTACCTTCCCATTATCTCCATGTTCTTGCCAAGGATTCTGCATGTTCCTCTGATACTGATGCTGCTTTTCATTTTCTTTGGCTGACAAATGCCACAGTCTCTCTGCCAATTCTAATTCCATATGTTTTCCCTCCAGTTCAGGTCTCTTTAACTCCAGGTGGGTTTTACGTCCTCTGAATAAAAGGTGAAATGTCCTGTTTCTGAAGGCTGCACATCCCCATCCTCAGACTGGTTGTCTTCCTGGTTGCTGATCTGTGCTGCAGCTGTGACAAAGGCTGCAATAATTTCTTCTTTAGTCAAGTTGGCATGCACCAGTCCTTTGGATTTGCACACCTTGGCCAACTGGTTCACTGTCAACTTACCATAAGCTTCTGCTGATATCTTTGCCTGCTTTCCCTGACTAAACTAAACTAAAAAAACAAAATACATAAATAAATAAAACTGTTGTGAAAAATGAAACTCTGTATGTTTACCTTTTGGCTGCTGAAAGTACAGACACTTTTAGTGACAAGTGCATATGGGCTACATAACTTCAATTAATATCCCACCACTGCCACCAATATGTGACATCCCTCCTCTGGGCCAATGATCAAAGAGCCTCAATCCTCACCACTGACACTGTTGGGGAATGTCCACTACAAGAAAAATAGACACACAGAATTTTTAAGTGCAACTCTATATACCAAGTACAATTCCCCTTAAGACCACACAGTGAATGCACACTCCAGTCCTAGGAAAGGACTTTCTATCCAAGCCTCATATCAGACTCCCCACTGACCATTATAAAACTGAGTCCTTAGCTGGGTGTTCCAAGCCAAGTCCTCCAACACCCTTTCTGAGAAATCAGTGCTCTTAGTGTCCCTGTTCAAAGTAGCCATCACACACACTCTGTTTGAAATTTGATTTTCACCCATCCACCCACCCACCTGGGAAAGGCTAGCACAGCTTACCCACTCTGCCACCTCCACCCAGATTATAAGGTAGATTAACTGTCATCAGAACACCCTAAGCCACCTATTTTAAGTCTCTTTCTAAGGTACCCAATGATACTTAGTAAAATGGATACTTATATTAGTGGTAGTTTTTAGCCAAGGAAGAAGACTTTCAGGAACATGGAGCCACAGTGCCATTAAATAAATGCAAGTACTCTCAAAGGGTAATATTTTCTAAGTGACCAGCCCCAATGAAAAGTTTAGATATATTTAATAAATAATAATAAAAAAACATGAAAATGTTGAATATCTATTTACAATAAACACCAGAGTTCCATTCACAGGAAATACCAAAAAAATAACACAACACAGATGGAAAGTCTCAGAGAGATACAGAAAAAAACAGCATTTAGCTAATCTCAGTATATTTTTCTAACTGACTGAAGAATTACTGTTCCCTAGTTACTTACTAAAGCATGACAAGATGAAAGTGGATGAGTGTCTTTCAGGTCCAGAAACAGAGTGCTCACCTCAAATCTCTCATTAGTATTCAAATACATCTTCAGTGCTGGCTACAGAATGATATCACATCTGGTCACCTTAATCTGCGGTTCCCTCACAACGCTCTTACTAGAAACTGAGTCAGGATCTGACACTGATGTGCCACAACACACACATAGAACTTTATCTAAGTTTTATTACAGTATCTGTAAAACAATTCCAACACTTCCACCCTTCCCCAGGGTAAAAAACTGGTTCACAGCTAAGGACAATAGAGCAAGATCCCACCCCAGACTTTTCATAGACATTGAGTCTCTGGCTATATTCAGACCAGACAGATAAAATGTTTATAGCCTAAACCAAGTGACCGAATTTCAGGCTATTTTTCGTAAGGTTAACTGGACTGAGCTTAACCCCTTCCCATCCAGCATCCTCTGTTAAATATATATACATTTTATCAATTACAACAATACACTCTGACATACACATATATTTATTTTCTGTCCAGCAGCACCCACTTTTGATGCATCTGTACAAATCAGTTTAATATTCAAATGATCAAATATATAATTCTTTACAAAATTCCAGCTAGCAACACTGGCATATGTTACACATGCACTGCCCTACTCTGCGTGGCATAGCTGACATACATCCATATCAACAAAAGAATGGCTTCATTCGAAGAAAATTAAAGTTTTGGAATGGTCTAGCCAGAGTCCAGACCTAAACCTATAGAAAATCCATGGGGTGACCTGAAGAAGGCTGTGCACAAGAGATGCCCTCGCAATCTGACAGATCTGGAGCACTTTTGGAAGGAAGAGTGGGCAAATATTGTCAAGTCAAGATGTGCCATGCTGATAGGCTCCTACCAAGAAAATTGAATGCTGTAATTAAATCAAAAGGTGTTTCAAAAAAGTATTTGTTTAAGGGTGTGCACACTTATGCAACCAGCTTAATCTACATTTTTTATTTTTTATATTTTTTTCCCCTAACAGATTTGTTTGTTTTTAAATTGAATTGTGCAGGTTATAGGTCACATTAAACAGGGGTGTATACACTTTTTATATCCACTATATATACATATAGCTATATATATTTTTTTTATTTAATTTTAAAGTGTAACATACAGTTTAGACAAGACATGGAGTGCTTCAGCCCTCATGTTTGACTGCAAATGCAATACTGGCTATTAAAAGCTGGTATTACATTAAAGAGAAATTGTATCGGGATTGCCTAATCTTACCACCACAACACTTTGCTCCAGGGGAAGTTGTCCTTCTTGCTTGTTCTAGTTTTGGTGTTGTTAGATGTGACTGTAGCTAGTGCCATGCTAGTTAATGGGAGGTTGTTATTGTTGTTGTTGTGTCTTTCGGCTTTTCCCAGTTAGGGGTCGCCACAGTGGAACTCCGGTCTGCTAATGATTGGCAGTAGATTTTTACGTGCTGGCTTGCCGGGCCTAATGCACAAATTTCAATGAAGGAATGCCCATTCACACATGTCGCCACACAGAAGACGCTCTAACTGAGAATTGAACGGGCAATGTCTAACTGTGAGGTGACAACGCTTCCACAGCACCACCACCGCAGTTATTGGAGGTAAATGAGATTGTTTTGGAGAAGCTGACAGTGGTCACAAAATGCAGATAGCTTACCTTGATTAGACCAATGTATTTGACATCATTATCTCTTACTAGTATAATTAATAAACTAAATGTATTACACATAGTCCCCTATGATTTTAGATAGATGATAAAATGGCCAAAACATATAATCCACATGGTGCAGGTATGAGGGGCAGCATCAGGAGACAAGAAAGTGACCAGTAGAGTCTTGCAGAACTCAGTACTGAGGGTGCATTTTAGAGGCTAATAACCACTAGGACTTTTATATGCCTAGCCATGCAACCCAAATGTGACCTACAAGTTTAATGCCTTAGACATTTATATGTGGGGGGGATTGGTTACTCTTTCTATCAGAGACATAGGCACCAGACCATGGATGATCTTCTGATTTCCCATCCAGTGATCCAAGTTACCTTTAAATAGTGTTAAGGAGGGAAAGGATAAACTTTGTTTCACATAAATGGGGAACCTATTCCAGAGAATAAGAATTGTCTGAGAAACATATAAGCCTCTGTAATATGTCCCATTTATGCTGCAAGTAAAATTTAGGTCTTTGGAGCTAGTAGTTCTGAGACCGTTTGTTTGGTATATGTCCAAACGGTTAATTAGAATGGAATACAAGGATGCCCTGCATGCCAGATGTAGATCGCCTCTCAGCAGTCTGTAGAAGAACAAGTACAGAGATAGGGCTTTGCACATAGGATATTATGCTTATTCCCTGCATTCTTTTTGTAAGGAACCTTTGCAGATGTTTAAGTTGCTGCATGTGTCAGGTACATGGTGAAGGGGCATTATAATCTATGATTGGTTTGATAAGGACTGAGTACAGAGATATGATGATGTCCCTGGACCTAGATGCCATGCCTTTACATATAAGTTGAGTAACACTGAAGGATTTTCTTACTACCTTAGACACATGTTGTTCAAAGGCTAGGTTGCTATCAACAAGAGTTTCCCGATTCATGACTAGTGAGTAAATTCTTGGGGGGGCTATCAATGACATCATTTCTAGTAGTGGCCAGCTTCCCAAAAGATACTATTATACACTTACTGGTACTGAGTTTTAAGCTGTGGCTTTGTCACCAGTCGTTTGTCTGTGTTAGACTTTCCTGTTGGGTGTTTGCATCTTGGGGGATTCTATAACTGCTCCAGTTTTGAAGTCATCTGTGAACTTGGTCATCTAGAGGCCTTTGACATTGGCTTTGACTTTTGAGAAATAGATGCTAAAGAGGAGTGGGCCTTTCAGGGAGAACTGAGAGACTCCACTGGTTATTGTCCTTTTTGTGCAGCTGGTCTCACTGATCCTAACCTTCTGGGTCCTATCTCTGAGCTTGCTTGTTATCCAACACAATATACAGGGGTTTATGCCTAATTCTATAAGTTTGTTAACAATGCCTGAGTGAGGTACTGCATCAAATGCCTTAGCCAGATCAAAATAGGCAATATACACCATTTTATCCTCATCCATTGCCTTGGGGACTTTTTCAAAGAAGTCTATCTAGTTCATTAGGCATGATCTTCCTTTAACAAAGCCAGACTGGGATGGATTGAGCATCTGGAGGCCTCAAATGCCTTTTTTGACCATTTCCATGATAATTATTTCCATTGCTTTGCACATAAGACTAGTCAGACTAGCTGGTCTTTAGTTTCCTGGGCCTGTTGATAGTCTGCCCTTATGAAGGGAGATAAGCATTTCAGTCCTCCTTTCTCATGGCACAAAGCCTGTTTTGAGACTATAGTTAAATAGTAACTCTAGTGGCCTAGATTAAGTCATAGTTTAGGCAATTCAGGAGTCATTATTGTGTATTATTGGGGGCCATTGGGGCTGTATTCTTGGCCTTAGCAAGTTCAGCCAGGATAAGTAGGGGTTATGTTTGAGGATATTTCCTGGGGTGTGGCTGGGGGTGAGTGGGGATTAAAGTTGGAAAATAATTTCTCAGCCTACAGGTATGCTACATTAGTCAGCTTGGTCAATGTGCTACCATTTACCACCAGATCAATACACTGCTGTGTGCTGCCTTTGAGATTTCTGACTATCTTAACCTTGAGACTGACTTTATTGGACTTAATTATCCCCCTCCATTGTATTCTTAGTTTGATGAGAGCATTCTTTTCTTTATGGGAGTTATGATTCCTGATTTTAGCCATGATTTTTTTTATATATCCAATTTAATTTGGGATGCCACCAGGATGGTTTAACTCATTAACTTTTGAGTACTATCACACAGCACCTCTCTGCTTAACTTTGAGCATGATCTGAGGCAGTAGGAATTGTATGATGTTACAACAGAGTGCCTTCCATAGACATGTGTAACTTTAAACTCATATTTTGCTCCACTGTTAAAAAATAAGCTGAAAAAGTACCTGCACTTTGTCAGTTAATTTTGCAACTTATTTTTCAATGTGGAGTTGCTAGATGGTTGTATTTTAATTTTTTCAGAAAATGAGCTTGCCATGCACCTTGTATCTTCTTGCTATCACAGCAAGCCGATTGTGTGTGTGTGTGTGTGTGTGTGTGTGTGTGTGTGTGTGTGTGTGTGTGTGTGTGTGTGTGTGTGTGTGCGTGTGCGTGTGTGCGTGTGTGTGTGTGTGCGTGTGTGCGTGTGTGCGTGTGTGTGTGTGTGTGAAAACAGAAGAGAATGTGTGTGTGAGAGACAGTGAAGAGTGAGAGCGGGTGAGTGATCCCTTGCCAGTAGTTAACATGGAAAATGTCCTTGAAGCTCAGAGGTCTGTTTTATGACTCTTCCTCTGTGGAACTTTTATCTGTTTAATGAGCATCCCCTCTTCTGCAGTCTCACTCCTACATTTATTTACATTTTCCTTCCCAAATCTGCAATACCAGAGCAACCTGTATGTTCTATAATCTTTTATAATTTTTATAATTTGTAATATAATTTGGCTGTGAATCTTCAGTGATTTTGTCCATGCATTCAATAGGCAGAGGTACAGAAGATCAGATCATGAAAAAAATAGCAATGCCGGCTACCAGACTACAATGGTAATTGTAGATCAATATATGTGTATATACCTTTAAGAAGCTATCCGATGGCTTGCACAAATGTATAAATACTGAGCATGTGCAAGTCTGACTGCCATTTTGTAGTTAGCTGTTGAAATGTAAGCATGTATGTATATACGCTCTGTCTGTTAACTAGTTTGTTTGTATTTAACAATGCTGCTATCCATCCTGATGTGTTTGTATGTATTAAAGCATCTGAACAAAAGTCCAGTTTTCTTGTTATATGTGTTAGAGATGAATGAGTGACATGGGATCAGAAGTGTCATTTCTAAAGGACATGGTGTCAGAATGGGATCCAGAAGCAAGAGTGAGAGAAGTGCAGCTAATATAAAGGAGTGAATCATCCCTAAAAATGTGCATACTTCGCAAAACAGATCAGAAACAAATTTCAGGTATTTAAACTTTCTTAGCAGTATTTCTTTTTTATATAATATGAAAAGGGGCATACAGAACATTTTAAATAATATTCATATAAACCAATATGTATGATATTGATAAAATATTTACTATGGACATTTTTGAAATACAGTCTGAATTGCATAAAACAAATAAAATAAAGGGAAATGATCACATTTTAACAAAGCACATGTATATTTGTATTAATTAAAGATATAGGAGTTATCAGAAGTGTATAAAGTGTCTGACTGCTTGTGCAGTGTTACAGTAAAGCTATTTCACAAAACTACAGCCATTACAAGGCATATTTCACAAAGAACAGCCATTACAGAGCCTCTTTCACGAAGTACAGTATTTCAGAGTTTATTGTGCATTTGAATGTTATTACAAGCTCACAGAACTGTTCGTACATAATTACAAGGACCATAATTTCACTGTGTTTGTGCATACTTTGTGGGCATGGCAGATGGATTTCGAAAACCCAGTGCACTTGTGTTTGACAGTAATATTGCTGAGAACTGGAGAGTGTTTGAGCAAGATTATGACATTTTTGTACAGGTTGCATGTTCTGATAAATATGACTGTACAAAGACATTTATTCTACTTAATTTAGTTGGGTCAGAAGCTATTGAAAGCTCATTTGTGTATGCACCAGCTATCTATACCAGAGAGGGAGAAAACCATCATATTGTACTTTCTGATTCAAGGGAGGAGCCAGAGTGCTTGACATGTAAATTTAGAGAAATGCATAACCCCCAGACAAATGTCACAATAGAAAGGCATTTATTTCACAGAAGGGTTCTAAAGCCTGGAGAAACTTTTGCAGCATATATAACTGACGTGAGAAATAAAGCTAACACGTAGAGATTTGATGACTTAAGGGATGAGTTGATAAAGGAAAGACTTGTGTGTGGTATAAATGATGATGCTGTGGGAAAGATTTTGCTTCATAACAGTGGTTTGCCAGCTATATGAGCTCACTGAAAAGCACGCATATGCTTAGAAATGAGAACAGCTTTAGAAGCACATTGATGATTGTATGCAGAACATGGTTAAAACAAACAGGCATTAGCACGCTGTAACCCCTGCAGCACTCACTGGTAAATCACAGAGCTTTCTAGTAAGATCTAAGGTAAACTCTGGAAGTCACATAGTCTCAGTAAAGGCAAACCTTTCAACTTAAAAGATCTGTCTAAAACCAAATTGAAGGCCATGCTGCTTAATGCTAAAAGCCTTAACCTGAAAATGGACTCGCTGGAGGCCCTCCTTGCACTGCAAGATGCTGATGTCTCTGCGGTCATGGAATCTTTGTTCAGGGCTGCAGAGAGAACCCCTGCCTTACCAGGCTATACCTCATTCCACACATTCTGACCCCAAAATGAGTAGTGGTGTCTCTATCTTCATTAAGGACAGGCACACCTCCAGACTGGTTTGCCAGCATGACACACTGGAACTACTCCAGGTACAACTGACAGTTGGCAAGACACCCATCCAAGTTATAGCTAGCTATAGTCCCCCCGCCATAACTCAGGACACCCACTCCTCTTACCTGGATCTACTTGACTCCATCAAGGTACCCCCTAACACCCTGATCCTTGGTGACTTCAACTACCCCACCATAGACTGGGTGAACTATACTTGCACTAATGCACTTTCTCAATAATTCCCCAACTTCATTACTTTTAATGCACTAGACCAGCTCATCTCATCCCCCACAATGGGCGATAACATTCTGGACTTGGTTATTAACAACATGGGTGACTCTCATAGTATGTTCTTCCCTGGTGAGATCATCTGACTGTCTCATTTGAAGTTTCTCTCCCACCCAACACCCCCAGCTATAATCAAGCTAAAAAACTTCTCAAAAGCTGACTACAACCTCTTAAGGGAGGGTATCTTTGGCTTGACACCACCGCCCCCCTTAGAGGATGTAGACTATCCTGAGCATTACACCAGTGCAATATACAAGCACCTGTGCAACTCCATGGACTCAGCCATACCCAACAGAACTAAAACCTGCTCCTCAAGGAAACAAAAACCTGTTTAGTGGACATCCTTTATCAACAGGTTTTACAACAAAATGAAGAAACCGTTGTCCAAGGGTAAAAGGGAACAAATTCCTAATTGAAAAAACCCCCTCTTTAGCCTCAACAAGTAAATTAGATAACTTCTGAAAATCTCCAAAGCAAATTATGAATCAAAACTAGCCTCCATAACAAAGGGAAACCATAAAGTCTTCTTCAGTTACATCAGGAACTTCCGTGGCAAAGCCCAAGTTTGTTCCAAATTAGTATTTAGTAGTATCACTTACACTGATCATGTTGACTTAGCCAACCTGCTAGCAGGTAGGTGCAGTGCAAACATCACCCTGCTGCCCCCCCAAAAGGCCCTTTTGACATCCCCTGATAAATGTTCCACACCTCACATCTCCATAGATCAAGTGTTGCAGGCCCTATCCAAAGCAAAGAACAGAGCTTCCATAGGACCTGATAGTATCCTAGGATGTATTCTGCACCATCTCCAGCAAGAACTGGCTTCACCAGTGAGCACCCTATTCAACCACAGCCTAAGTACTGGCTTCATTCCAGCAGAGTGGAGAACTGCCATTGTCATCCCATTGCACAAAGGTGGTGCTACTACTGACTCCCCATTAGCTTGACAAGTCTGATATGTAAAGCCATTGAGCGTATTATTATTATGGATCTCATAAACAAGGACATAGGCAATCTTGAAGCACTTGACCCCACCCATTTCGGATTCATCAAGGACAGACCTTACCTGTGACTTGACCAAGGCCTTTGACACAATCCCCCACTTGGGCATCATCAAAAAGCTATCACAACTTGCCATAAATCCCTATCTCATCAGGTGGGTGGCCAAATGGCTTACCAACAAGACCCTCAAAGTCAGAATAGGCACCTTCACCTCTGATAGTAGAACTGTCACTAGTGGAGTTCCCCAGGGATCTGTCCTGGGACCCCTACTGTTTGGCATCTATTTCTCAGAGGTCCAGACAAAGACAAAAGGCCTGTGGCTGACCAAGTCTGAGGATGACTGTAAGTTGTGTGCTGTCATTGACTCCCCAAATGATGTTAACATACTGCAAGAAGGTCTCACAGCAACTAATGCCTGGTTCCAAAGTCATGGTCTCAAGCTAAATGCAAAAAAATATGCCATTATACCATTCAGCAATAACATGACCCCAGTTGATTACCACATCAGCAGCAACCCTCTAAGCACACAACCTTTGGTGAGAGACCTGGGCACTCAAGTTGATAACAACCTCACATTTGACCATCATGTAGCGGCAGTGGTCAGAAAAGCCTTTTACTTGGTTCATCTCATAAGTAAAGGGATTGCATCCAGAAAAAAGGAGGTTATTACCTCTCTATACTCATCTCTCATTAGACCAATAACTGAGTATAATGCCTCGTTTGGGATGTACCTCTCCAAATATTTGCACTAACTGGAAAGGTCACTGAAATATCTCACAAAGAAAATCCATGTCCTCCAACACCTGCCTATGCAGAGAGGCTCAAATCACTATCACTCTACTCTGTATCATACAGATTGCTCAGGGGTGATCTGTGTCTTGCCTACAAGGCAATCTCGGACCCTGCCTTGTTAGAGATGCTCCATATCCATAAGTCTAACTCCTCATGCACTACCAACTCAAAAGGCCTGAATCTAATATGCAACATCAACAAAACCTGCTGGAGAGACAGGTTTGTCTCCCCGAGGGTGGCCCGTCTCTGAATAGACTTCCCATACACATCAAACAGAGCACCTCACTGACCCTCTTTAAGCGCAACCTTGATTAGTGGATGGGAAACAACAAATTTGTCCCAGGGGTTCCACCTGTGTCCCTCAATGATAGAGGTGACAGGTGCTGACTGAGGTTTCTTTTTTGGGATAAACTCTTGGCTAAGCTTGAAAAGGCCGCAAGGCCATTAGCTTAGTAACCTCCTATGATCCTATGAAGAGTGAGTCAACAAACTCAAAGCATTGGCTCCCACCCAGTTTCATTGCCAACTGTCGTAATTGTGGTGGAAGTCATGAATCTAAAAGGGAGAAATGTTTAGCTTTTAGGTTCATAGGTTCATAGGTAGGTACTAGGCTATCGGCCCAAGGGCCTATGTAAGCCTAGCCAGCAAGGTTTCATGGCTTACACCACCCAAAAAAGTTATTTCCCTGTGCCATTGTCGAGCAGAGACACAGAAGTGATCCCCGGGGTGTATTTCCTATTTCCCATCCACTCATCATGATTTTTCTTGAAGAGTGCTAATGAAGAACTTTGCTTGATATAGATGGGTGGCTTGTTCCAGAGTATAGGAAGTTTCTGGAACAGGAATCTATCCCTCCAGCATGCCCTGTTTATTGTGGTGACAAGGTTTAGGTCCCTAGAGTGTGTAGCTCAGAGGGATTGGGATCTCTTTAGGTGCAGCATGTCCAACAGCTCTGGGTTTGACATAGCTTTATATGTTAGGCAGAGATCACCTCAGAATAGGCGATATGCTACGGAGTAAAGCTGGAGTTTTTTGAGGCGGTCAGTGTAGGGCATTTGTTTGAGGTCAGTAATCCTCTTTGTGAGGTACTTCCGTGGCCTTTCCAGCTGGTGCAGGTGTCTTGTGAGGTACATTCCAAAAGGGGCATTGTACTCTATAATGGGTCTAATGAGTGACGAGTAGAGGGGAACAATGACCTCTTTTTTCCTGGATGAGAACCCTTTTATGATGAGGTGTGCCACGTAGAAGGACATTCTGACTACTGTGGCGATGTGACTATCAAAGGAAAGACTACTGTCCACCTGGGTCCCAAGTTCTCTTATCACACATTCAGTGTTAAGTAGATTGCTGCCTATGTTGTAGTTCATGGGTACAACGTTTTTACAAAGGGGGTGACACTGCACTTTATGACATTGAGCTTGAGGCCATGGCTCTGACACTAGGCATCTGTCTCAGTGAGGCCCTTCTGTAGGATGTCCACATCATTTGGGGACTTGACTATGGCTCCTAGTTTGCAGTCATCTGCGAACTTCATTAGCCAGAGGTCTTCTGCATTAGCCTGTACATCAGAGAAGTAGATACCAAACAGGAGAGGTCCCAGGACGGAACCCTGTGGTACTCCACTTGTCACTGCTTTGAGGTCAGATTTGGAGTCTGCAACTTTAACAGTGTGGATTCTGTCAGTGAGCCAGTTGGCAACCCATCTTGTGATGTAGGGATTTATACCTAGTTTAGTGAGTTTAGCTATAATTCCAGAATGGGGGATGGTGTTGAAAGCCTTGGCGAGGTCAAGATAGGCTGTGTGCAACCACCTTACCCTCATCCACGGCTTTGGTGACTGCCTCAAAGAAGTCGATCAGGTTCAGGAGGCATGATCTGCCTTTCACAAACCTGAACTGGGTGGGATCCAGAGTTTGGAGGTTACCAATGTCTTTGTTTATGAGTTCCATGATGATACGTTCCATGGCCTTGCAGACCAGGCTCGTCAGGCTAATAGGTCGATAGTTCCCGGGATCTGTGGTGGCTCCCCCTTTGTGGAGTGGGATACTGTTGCTGTGCGCCATTCAGTGGGCACAAAGCCTGATGTGAGTCTATTATTGAACATGGTGCTTAAGTGGGGAGCCAGTTTGTTCTGAAGTTCATGTAAAATGCAGCCTGGGATGTTGTCCGGTCCCATGGATGCTGTGTTTTTGGCTTTAGAGAGTGCAGCTTTTACCTGCGTAGTTGTGATTACAGGGACTCTGCATTCTTCCTGTATAGATATGGGCCCTTTAGGGGGTGAGAGGGGGGTAAAGTTAGCACTGAACTGATCTGCCAGGATGTTGGCAATATCAGTTGGCCAACAATGCCACAAATGTCATATATGGAATAATTTCAAAATATTTTGTTAATCATAAGACCCATTTTAAGAAACGTTGATCAGTTAGACACTGGCAATTCTCCTCTTTATGTTGATGGTGTGTCAGTTCTTCATGAAACAGTTAATGCAGTAGACTCAAGAACAAAGAATGAAGTATTTTGCACTGTTTGGATAAATGGCAAACTCACAGAGCTCAAAGTTGATACAGGTTCCAAGTGCAATGTTATGTCAGCAGAAACATTTGCTCTAGTGTGTAAAAGTGAAAGGATTGAATTGGCAAGATGTGCTAAGCTTGTTGCTTATGGAGGAGAAGAAATTCAAGCTGAAGGCTTAGTAGTGCTTTCATGTTACTCTGCTGGAAGAAGCTACAGTTTATTATTTTATGTGGTCAAGAAGCAAGTCCAGTCACTATTAGGGATCAGGGATAGTTGAAAATTGGATTGCTTTCATTTAATAAGGAAGTCCATCAAGTTAGCTTAAAAGACCACTACTCTAATTTTGCCCAGCACATTTTTTCTACCTATGCTGATCTGTTTGAAGACAAATTAGGCAAACTTCCAGTTGTGTACTCCATGAAGTTAGACCCAGAGGTCAGTCCAGTTATCAGGCCATCAAGTAAAGTTCCAGTAGCCATGCAGGACAGAATTAAAGCCAATGTAGATAAAATGGTGTGACAAGGTGTGCTTTGTCCAGTTGAATCTCCAAAACTGGGTATCTTCCATGATGGTAGCTCATAAGAAAAGCTCAGATGATATCAGAATATGTATTGACCAATGAGATTTGGACAAGGTGCTTTAAAAGACCTTATCATCCAATGAGCACAGTTGAAGAAGTTGCAGCCTTGATGCCAAATACCATTAGTTTTTCTCTCTTAGATGCAAAGAGTTCATTTTGGCAAATTCAGCTTGACAAAAAAAATCCTCATTGCTCACTACTTTTAGTACTCCATTTGGCAGGTACAGATTTTTGAGAATGCTATTTGGAATAAATTTTGCAAGTGAAGTCTTTCAAAGTGCAATGGAGCAATTTTTTTCTGGGTATCCTTGTGCTATTATAGTAGATGGCATACTGGTAGGAGGTCATGATGAAGCTGAACATGATAGAAACCTCAGAAAAGTTATAGAAAGGGCACATCAAGTGAATCTTAAGGTCAATCCACACAAATGCAAATTCAGGCTACAAGAAGTTACTTATGTTGGTCATTTATTTACAAGTACAGGCCCATGACCAGATCCTTCCAAACAAATATACATTTTCGAGATACCAGCTACAGACAATGTTCAAGCCATGCCATGTTTTCTTGGCATGTGTAAATACCTAGGCAAGTTCATTCCACACTTCAGCCAATTATCAGTACCACTCAGAGAGATGACATGCAAAGATGTATCCTGGTCTTGGTCATAGCAACACCAAAGAGCATTTGATATCCTGAAACAGAGAATTGCTAGTCCACCATCACTCAGATACTGTGATGTTCACAAACCAGTTACACTTTCCTGTGATGCTTTGAAATTTGGACATGGTGCAGTTATTCTACAAGAGGATGATCCTGTTGCCTATGCATCGAGTACTCTTACCCAAACTGAGATGCAGTACACCCAATTCGAGAAAGAGCTTTTGGCAACTGTGCTTGCATGTTTGAAGTTCCATGATTATATTTATGGTAGACCTATCCAGATTGAAACAGACCACCAACCATTAGTCATTATCTTGAGAAAACCAATGCATTTAGCCCCAGCTAGATTGCAACATATGATGCAAAAGTGCAATTTCAGTCTTGTATACAAGAAAGGCAAACTTCTTTATCTTGCTGCTAGATTATCCAGATCACCCAGAAACACCACAGAACAGCACAAAAATGAGAACCTTGACATTGAAGTCATGGAAGTGAGAATTTTTTCTTCCACACATCTTGATGAGCTGAGAGATCACACAGATTCAGTTTTACAAAAGCTCAACCACTTTATCAAACAAGGATGGCCATCAAAGCAATCTAGTTTACCCCAAGAAGTGCAACCTTATTTTCTATATGAGATGAGATTGTGTCTGACAATGGTATCATAATGAAAAGTCCGAAAGTAATTGTTCTAAAGTGCAGCCAGAGTACATTACTGTCTTGCATCATGGTCACCCAGGAACCGAATTTACCAAAATAATGGTGACAGGGTTAGTATTTTGGCCTTCTCTGTCACAGGACATTGACAGACTATGTTTATCTTGTTTGGTGTGTAATAGTACAAAGCCACATCAACAGAAGGAATCATTTCTGCCTAACCAGATTCCGGAGCTACCTTGGTTGACAATAGCCACTGATATCTTCGTGTGGAATGGTCAGCATTATTTTGTGTTAGTAGACTCTTACTACAACTGGTTCAAGATTGACCTACTATTTCCTAATCTAGTATCCAGTACAGTCATTACTAAGATCAAGCATCATTTTGCTGTATATGGAAGTTCACACAAAGTTATTTCTGATGATGACATGCAGTTTACCAGCCAATAGTTCAAAAGATTTGCTGAAGAATGGGACTTTACTCACATCACAAGTGGTCCAAAGTACTTACAGTCAAATGGTTTGGAAAAACACGCAGTGCAAAATGCAAAACAGTTACTAGAGAAGTCAGAATGAGATAATAGTGATGCTTTTCTGAATTTCTTGAATCTCAGAAATGTTCCTCGTGATAAACATCTTGGTTAACCTGCTCAGAGACTTCTGTTGAGACAAACCAGATCCACATTACCAATCAGTAGTCAATTGTTGGTTCCATGTGTCAAGAACAACAGATAAGTGAAAACCAATCTGCTGAAGAAGCACTTAACCCAGAAGTCCTACCACAGTAAAACCAGCAAACCACTCAATCCATTACAACAGGGAAAAGTGGTAAGGATGAAAACATCCAAAGGTTATGTTTGGATTGGTGTCATGAAGAATATTGGTTCAGAGCCAAGATCATACATTGTGGTGTCAGAAGGAGCAACTTTTAGGTGGAATCAATAGCATGAGCCTATACCACAGCACATAGCCTGTGAGAAAGTCTCTTTATCTTAGAGTGAGTTGTTTGGTGTTCCAATTCCAGACGAAGTTCCAGAGGACATTCCTGTTCCCATGATGAATCCAGAAGTTCCTGATATGAGTTGTGTACTGCAGACTGTCCCTGAAGTTAAATTTGGTCCTAACTGTTATGCTATGAGATATGGTCAAATCCCTAAACCCTGTAGCAGATATGAAGCAACTTGGACATGAACATTGTTTTTTGTTTCTAATGTACATAGTAATGCTTGTCTAACTCAGATATTCTTTTCTATAAAAAGGCAATCTTTGTAAGAGGAAGGATGTTGATCAATACATGTGTATATACCTTTAAGAAGCTACCCAAGGGCTTGCACAAGTGTATAAATACTGAGCAAGTGCAAGCCTGACTGCCATTTTGTAGTTAGCTGTTGAGATGTAATCATGTATGTATATAATCTCTGTCTGTTAAATAGTTCATTTGTATTTAATGATGCTGCTCTCCAAACTGATGTGTTTGTATGTATTAAAGCATCTGAATGAAATCCCAGCCTTCTTGATATATGTATTACAGATGAACGAGTGACAGTAATATTTTGTTAGCATCTGTAGTATATTCAAATGTTTGGGTTTCTGATTATAGTAGCCTGAACGTTGACTGCCGTGTGTCCACAATGATGAATAATCTTTTTATATGGCTCAAATTATGAGTAAAGATATAGCATCCAAATCCAAGGAAATTATAGTCCCACTGTACTTTACATTACACCAATAATCTATCAACCAGATATACTGGGCAATATTTCTGCCTTTTTTACTTATGTGTCTGATTCTAATCAGAGGGATGGCTCAGTGAGATAAATTTTATTACTTGTACACTAATTCTGTCATGGAGCAACCATGTGTTTTAGACAATATTTCTGGCTTTATTATTCATGAAAGATTGGTTGAGAGGAAGGCATGGGTTAACCAGATAGTTTAGACATTTCTGACTTTGTTATTTGTGTGTCTGATTTGTGTGTACAATTTGGGTGAGAAGAAGGGCTTGGTGAGATATATGATATTACTCATTTTATCCTAATTGCAGCATTAATCAACCAGATATTTTGGACAATATTTCTGCATTTGTGATTTATGTGACTGATTTTAATCAGAGGGATGGTTCAGTGAGATAAATGTTATTATTACTTTGTAGAATTTAGGTAACAGGAAGTGCTCAGTAATATATATCAGTCTATATACTTTTACTGAGTGGTTGTAATGACTCAGTCTTACATTACACCTGCACCAGGAATGTAATGATTGTCTGCTCAACAGCAAGAACTGTTATCATTGTCTGAACATGCAGAACCTTTCAGTAATGAAATGTAAGTCATTATCACATTACTAATTTACAATATGTGTAATTACAGTAACACTGAGTCACTATCACTTGTCAGGTAAAACCCCCATGCAGCTACCACTGTTATTCACATTAGTCAAAGTTGTTATCACACTGATGAACACGCATGCCCGATTTTGGGTTCTGTTTATGTGGAGTCATGCAGAAGTCTCTCCCACCCTAATTTCTTTCTTTTCTTTTTCTCACAATGAAGGATATACTGGCAGCATGCACCTTGTTACAAATGCTGGAAAACAACCATAACCAAGTAGGACCACTATGGTAAGGAAATCTCTATTACATTTTATGAAAAACTCATTGGTTTCACTACTTACAACACAGTAAAAGAACTGTATTTGTATACTGTACTCATATGTACAGATATTGCATGCTATGACTCAGATTATGAAAATTATGATAATTTTCATATTTTGTTGAATAGGTCTGCTAGGGAACTTGTCAGCATGCTGAGTACAACCTCATTTTAAGCTGGTAAAAGAAATTTATCTGTATGCTATACACTTGCACAGATGTGAGAGTTTGTTTATGACAGGTTATGAAATGTATTATATTTTTATATTTTGGTGAATAACTGTGGTAGGGAACATGTCAACATGCTCAGTAAGACCTCATTTTGAGTACAGTATTAATACTCACAAGATGGTAAAATGACTGTATCTGTTTACGGTACACATTCACAGATTTCAGTTTGCTTATAACTTAGGTTATTAAATTTATTATATGTTTTCATATTTTGGTGAATAACTATGGTAGGGAACATGTCAACATGTTGGGTAAGACCTACTTTTTGAATACAGTACTAGTACTTACAATTGATAAAAGAACTGTGCCTGTATGCTGTACACATGCTCAGATATCACATATCACAGTTTGTTTATGACTTAAGTTATGCAATTTATTATATTTTTTCATAATTCGGTGAATAACTTTGCTAGGGAGCATGTTAATATACTAAGTAAGACATCATTTTGAAGACAGTATCAATACTTACAACATGGTAAAAAAGTGCATGTGTATGCCATATGCATGCACAGATGTTGCAGTTTATTTATGACTTAGATTATGAAAATAGTTTTTTTCATATTTTGGTAAATAACTCTGCTAGTACAGATGGCAAGGTGATGAGAAAAGTATCCTTTGAAGCCACTATCAAAATGTACAACTTGATGTAATATAAATTATGAGTATCATACAGGGACAGATATCACAGTTTGTTTGCTTTCAGGATTATGAAAATTAATATTTTTGCCATATTCCTGTGAATATGTGTGCAAGAAAGTAAGGCAAGGTCAGTGGGGAAGTGTAATAGTCACATCAGAACAAACAAGCATCAATTTCTGCAAAACATTAATGCTAATCTATAATTAAGGACAGAAATCATACTCGGTTTATTTGTCGAATTATGAAAATTAGGATATTTCTCATTATTATGTCCATATCTTTGCAAGGGAGTATGGTGATGACACACATGATGGATCATTTTGAAGGTAACATTGAGCCGCACAACTTGTATACTGATATCTGTTATAGGTGATGAGATATTATTTTTATTTATTTATTTTATTTATTTTACATTTGTTGACCGGGATAGTCCGACTTGATGCATGTCCATTTTCAGCGGAGGCCCGAGTAGAAAAGCTCCAAGGGTAAGCAGATACAGCATTACATAATACCAGCATTACATATTACAAACAGACTATTTACAGAGATTACATAAGTAAGCAAGTTAAACAAGCTTGGTTTAATTGTCAGATTATTAAAAATATGATATTAATCATATTTCTGTGACTATCTCAGTAAAGGAGCATAACATAATAATGGTTAAAGTATAATTTTAAAGCTGACATTCACACAAACTAATTACAAATTGTGTGGGTCTACATGGTCCGTTCACCAAGATGATGTGATTTGTTTTACCAAAAAAGTAAAATATGCATAATATCAGCATTCCTTGGCAAATATTGAATAATAATGTATTAGATATGTACTATCAAAATTTACCCTTTTGGAAAGGTCAATGTCTGCTGAACAACTTTCACGTTTACATTTTTAGTCTAGCTCTTATGGTTAAAGAGTTATGAACATTTGTTTTCTGTATGGTATTACAAATGGATTATCTGAAAATGAGCTCAGTATATACTGTTGTTCCTATGGTGGAAGTAAGCAATCAATGTTTTTTGAGCTGCTCTGGAGTGAATGAGTTAAGTTAGTTTTGGGCATATTTATGGTAGGTACAGAAGCATCTATGCAGTCACTGACATGGTTGTAGATGGTTTCTGTGAACAATTCTGGACTGGCTACTGTGTTGTCTAGGTTTGGAGAAGCATTGAATTCTGACAAACTATCTGTTAATAAAAGGTAGTTTGGGTTTGAACAGTTTGTGTTATTGGGTTTACTGTGGTTACTGAGTTGATTTTGATTGACAGAGTTTTATGGACAGAACGTACCAGACAGGATGTCATAGTGTGTGTGTGTGTGTGTGTGTGTGTGTGTGTGTGTGTGTGTGTGTGTGTGTGTGTGTGTGTGTGTGTGTGTGTGTGCAGCATTCTCCCATGTTTGTGAGTACAAGGTTCAGTATGTTAGAGCATCTATTGGGTATATACACTAACTAGTCAAAGGTGTTGTTATTTACAAAGTCCAGAAATCTCTGTACCTACAGATTTCAGGCCATGTAAGATTCCTAATATATTAATAGGTAATTAAAGTCCCCCATGAGTAGAGTGTTTGATTGGATAGTAAGTGTCTCCAGTAGGTCTAAGTATGTGCTGTGAGTTCTTGGAACATAGAGGGTGACCTATGTCTAGCTAGTATATGATACTGGATTTTATTTACAGTGATATGAGCGTAGAGAAACTCAAGTGTGTCATTTTGTTTAACTACACTAAAAGCGTGCTAGATAGTGATATATACCGAGATATATACCTTCCTGTCTGTGCAGCTATGTCTAAAAATGTGGAAGGCACTGAAACCTTGCACTGCTGCACTACTTTCTGTTGCTTTAAACTATGTCTCGGTAAATGCATAGATGTCTATATTCTCAAGGGTGAGGAGGACTTGGATGGAGTACAGTTTCTTGTTCAGGCTCCCAACATTGAGCAGTAATACCATCAGGTTCAGTTGATTTAATTTGCTATATTGAAAGGTTTATCCATTTGGCGTTGCCTAGAAAAGGCTCTGTGGGGTGGATATAGTGTTAGCCAGTATTTGAAAACCTTGAGAAGACAGGTTCAGACCATCCCTGGCAATGCACTATGATCTGTTAACCATGTCATCCCATGCTGTCAAACACTGAATCCCCTTAGAATGACACCAAAAATTCATCCTATTGTTAAAATTAATCATATTTTGATCATATTGTGGCATCCTCATCGTTGAAGGTATGTTGCTCAATGCTAGGCTTATACCAGCCAGAGACATATAGTCCAAGAACTCCATTATGTTTCTCTTCATATACTCCAGGGAGGTATGTCTTGGGTCATTTACACCTACATGGACTATGATGGAATCATACTGGTACCTGTGGTGTAATGACTTGAATGCATGTATAATTTGGTGGATCCTAGCTCTAGATAGGCAACTAAGCATTACTGTCACCTTGTTCAGCCTGGTTAGAGGGGCATCATTAAGGCTTACAATGGAGTCCCCTACAATAGAATCATGGGAAGTGCATGACTAGATTCACCTAAAACTCTACCAGTGCAGGTCTTTCACTTAAGGATTCACTAACCTTTTCACGTCACCTTTTCTCTGATATCAATCGCTGGTAAAGAAGGCGGTATCTAGCATGTGGTCCAAATGTCTTCTTGGCCTCATTCCAAACAATTACATTTTTCTGTCAGTTATACTTGTTCCTTTGCCATTTTTTTCAAGTAAATTCCAGACCCCTCTTGCCTATTTTCTGTACCCTTACTTGAAGTCATCCCTATTGGCAAAATCTCCTTTCTCCAGTCTTGTGGTGGCTTGGTTCTTAGAGTACATTCTGCTACTTTATGACTATAGCATCCTGTATTGTTTTTATTCTCTTTAATCCCACTATCTCTTTATTTCTTGAACCCATCCACTTTATCATCATCCTGTCCCATTTTGAATTATAACCTTCTGCTTGTGTTATGTATAAGAACTTTAATTGTGTAGTTATAAAATATCCCTTCAAGTCAGGTAATTCTAAACCATCTTATTCTATTGTAAAGATCAACTTATACCACTTTACTCTTGCTGTCTTCCTCTCCTTGATAAATTCCTTCATGTCGTCTTTATTAATTATTTTCTACAACTTTTTCTCTGGTTGATAAAATTATGCCTGACCAGTATATATAAATAAATGGAATAAAGGCATGTATCTTAATCAAGAACTTCCAATTTCACAATTTTTGTATTATCTTTTGTTTAGTTTCTTTCCATATACCCTTAGCTGCCATAAAAGAAGCCTTTTTAACACATACTCCTAAATACTTCATCATGTCATGTCTCCGTAAATCTGAGCCAATTCATGTGTGGGTACATAATTTACAGCTACAGCCTTTGTTTTATCGCCATTGATTTTATATCCTGAAAAGACTTGAAACTGTCTCAAAATATTCTACAACACTGAGATGTATTTTTCTGGATTTACCAGTTACAGAATAGTATCATCTGCAAATAAAGCTAACTTTCCTTGATTACTATACTAATTATATCCTTGCATTTCTGAGTCCCTTATTTTCTTTGTCAGTGTTTCTAATTACTAAGAAAATAACAAAGGGGGAAAGAAGACACCCCTGCCTGGTTCCTCTATTCAAACACAACTTATGGGAGCCAAATAATTGTTAGCTTGCAAATGTAGCTCAAGCTTTATTGAAAGACTAGGCCAGGCAACACAATTATGTATTAAATACCAGTCAAGGAAGCAAAATCTGATGACAAATGAGTGAGATCTGAAGCCCAGATGTTAAAGTTTTCCCTGGATCAGCAGTACATTAAGCTCCCATCTAGATCCAGACACAATCTCAGGCAGCTCTAAAAGAAATCCATACAGATTTCTCAAAACAGGAAATCAAAGCAGTAAACAAAATGCAAAAGCAGAGCAGACACTGCAGAAAGGTTCCTATGTGTGATAAGCCTAGCACTGATAAGCTCTTTCATAAAAAAGTAATGTTTATGATTGTTCCTTTCTACCACCTATGGTGCAATGTCATTAGTGACTAATTGTAATCCTCGGAGATTTAACAGAAAATCAAAAATGTTATATGAGTTTTAGGGCAAATAAAAAAATGCGGTAAAATCAGCGGCATTCTGAAAATTTGTTTACAGTTGAGAGGCATGGTGCAATGAAAGTATTTTATTCATACAAGACTAATTTCTAAACTTTTGAATGATTACCACTGATCTTCACATCCATAATGGTAACTCAGTATCATGGGTGACATACTGTAACACTAGTTTCCAAACTCCCCACAATAATCTTATCTTTCTGATTCTGTTGCTATTACATCACAAATTAAAACTGTGACAATACTCACATGATATGTTTTGTAACGAGAGGTACAATCTCAGAGATGGCTGTAATGCAACTGCTGTTCTCTATGTCTTAACTAATATCATATCCAGAACTATGGATAATGGTAATTTGATTGCAATACTTCTACACTTCCCATGGCTTTTACTTCTGCCTGTCATACAATGAGTTATCAGCAGAACTTGAAAGTATTTCTTGGATAATATTGCTCTGAAATGGACAAAGTATTGTCTCTCTGATCAGGCCTTCAGATAATATGGTAACTATTTGATATGAATATATAGATTTGTTCTTCATGGGTGATTAATGAGTCTAGTCATTTTTAACTGTTTTATTAATAAATAACAGTAGTACTCCAGAACTTCATAAACATTTTTACATTTAGTCAGTCATTAATAGCCATCCTGGAAAAATTTAGCAGATTTCATATTGTTAATAAATTGTTTTCAGAAAAGAACTAAATAAACTTTAGCAAAACTAAAACTAAGTTGTTTGGAATCTTTGATAGTCAAAAGACAGAACACAAACACTCATCCAACTACCTACTTAACTGGATAAACTAATTAAATCTTCAACAAGGTGTCTTTATTCCTCCCACAGGGAGAGTATCAGAGAGAGAGAGAGAGATAAATTGTCTGCTGGATCTACTTAATCTGGATTAATCCTTTGTACTCTGTTTCTTTGTATAACTGGGGATGTGTCATTGCTAACAATTAAATGAAAAATCGATTGCTTTCAATATGTGGACTCATAAGTAATATATTTAAGGTTCAGCAACCACACTTAAAACACATTTGGTGTTTGTTAACAAATCACTGAACTACTTACTAAAGGAGACAGAATAGTTGTAGGCAAAGTGTGCCACCATCTTATCTTACTGAGTGGTGTAATAACTACAACTGCAGACTGCAAGAATAATGTCTAAACAATCCATGATTATGTCAGCAAAACCTGGTAAGCCATACTTAACTCATCAAAACTAAGCACCATCGTGGTGTGAGCTGTATGCATTGCAACAAAGAGATGTAATACTGCCTTAAAGCCCTTCGCTTGGACCACTGCCCCACCACAGGTCTGAAATTGTCCAAGAGAACAGTTCATCTGGACAACACTGTCCGTATATGCCAGAAGCAAATTCTGTATATAAGATACATTATTATTACACACATAATTTATTGCAGAGTTCTAGAGAATGAACATAGTTATATGTCTCTTAGAGATGTTCCTATGTGTCACTACAGGTAATGCATACACTTCATTGTTGTCCAGATGAACTGTTCTCTTATTGTATGCATTTGGTATGTGGTCAATGTTTGACTGACTAAGGATGCTGGTGTCCACTCCTTTTTTTTGTCTCTCTCTCTCTCTCTCTCTCTGTTTCTCTCTTAGACTGGTAAAATAAATTAGGCAACATTTATATCTCTATTTGCTTTATTTCTTACATTCTGTTGTGTCTTCCCTATCACGGTCTAATAATAATTGCATGATCATGTCACAAACATACTTGCTTAAGTCAGTACATTATTGTGTTACACTTACTATATTCAAGCTATACCTGAAAATGGGCTGTTGGGACTCTGTAAACTAATCAGAACAAGTTAAAGAGACACCAAAGCTGAAAGTCTATTGTTGTTTGAACTGACATTGCCAGTTCTTGCCAGAATATAGTAGTCCATTCTCTATGATAATCAAAACAGAGGCAGCTTATTGGTTAATCATACATCATTCCCTCTGGCCACCAATTCCTAAACAAAAGGAAAAAAGGTCTGTGAATTAAGGATTGATTGTCAAGCATACAACTGTAATATTAGCCCTGTAAATGCAGCTATAGTTCTAAGGCAAACTGCATGTTGAACCATTAATACTGCATCCTCTAGTATAGATGGTTCAAGTACATTTCTACAGAGATTATTCAAATATGAAAATATTCAGGTAATAACATAACAGCTTTGTCTGTAAATGATGAGCTCCAGTGAAAAGGAGGGAGTGGAGCTAAGTACTAAAGCTGCCTGGAGATGCCCTGTCAGCACACATTAACTGGGTAAAATGTAATGGCTACAGCTATTACTGATGAACCATCCACTGTATGTACCCATTAACATGCATGACATTATAAAAAATGATTTGGAGTCACTCATTTGCAAAATCTGACTTTCTTGGAGCATTGAAAATATTTTGTGAAAATTATTTTTGCGTGGTCAACAATGACAAAGCCATCTGTGCCCCTGCATATTGTAATCCACAAATTACCCTTGTCAGACATTAAAGCCTGTCCATTACAAATGGGAATAGTTTGCCTCCAGGTAGTCTTAGTAGGATATCACCACAGTACAACCAAATAAAGTCATAATACAACAGACGGGAGTCTAAATAACAGCAGAGTGGTACACAACTTCTAAGAAATAGAAGAAGTTTGTCTTTACAAAGACATGCATTTGGAGCACTTCTCCCCAGGCCGCTGCTGAAAATTGGCTTTGTTCCAAGTTGGATTTTCCCGGTAAACAAATGTAAAATAAATAAAATAAATAAATAAATAGATAATTTGCCAGCATTAGCAAAGCAAAATGAGTAGCCTTTTTTTACATCAGTCCCAGTGTCAATTCTGCCTGAGTCAGTTTCTGCCTTCACCTTTATGAAAATCACATCTCTTCTCCTACTCCAAATTACAGTCAATCATCCCAGTGCCGAAATGGTCATGGAACGTTATTGCCAGGATATTCTTAATTACAACTGTCTGTGTTATTATTTAAACAAACAAACAAAATACATGTCAGTTGAACAGGAGTTCAGAGCAGAAGAATAACATAGTAATATATTGCTGTAAAAAAATTTAAGTGGTTCCGATCTGCAGTGTGCTCTGTATTGATGGTATTTCTCACCTTAAATAGAGATTTAACACTTCTGTCTTGACTCACTCTGGAGGTTGGCCAACAGAAACTTTATAAAGTAACATCATACAAAAAAGACAGATATTAGTAATGTATAGATGACGAGGAAATGAGAGGTTTTTTCCAAGCTACATATTGTCACATAGATCACAACATTATGCTGTGTCTCAATAATTATTAAAATTAGTCTCTAAAGTTAGGCTATGGGTCACACGATTCCTCATTTAACAATTTCAGAACTAATTACCATCTCTTGAACTTTCTGCTTCTGCCATACAAACATTTGAGAAACTGAAATAGCAAAGAGACAAACTTTGAAGTGTTCTGTTCATTATTACAGATGGATGTTTTGAAAACTGCAGATGGGAAAGCTACATGCATGAAAGAAGCAACAAATGGGAAGGATGACATCAACAGATTAGAACCAAGTGAGTAATGATAGTTGGAACCCAATACAGACAACGGAGGTCTGCAAATTAGAGCAGACATGTCAGAATTCAAGACTTATTAACCCAGACTCAGTCATATGTTGATATGTTCATAGTACAGTATATAGAAACTAAACAGTGTTTCGGAATGATACAGTTATGTTGCCATGACAAGCAGAAAGCATAACCTTCAAGTGAACTCGACTCATTAATCAGATACTGAAATTTATCACATTTTGATTTCAGACTGGAGAATAAGTATAATTTGTGCATTTAAGACAATTTCAAAACAAACAAAAGTGTGCTTACTCCCCGCAAAAGAATACCAGATTTCCCCAAAGAATTGACAAGGCACAGGTTAAATACCTGTGTTGTTTTATCTGGAAAATGGATAAGATTTTCAAAGAAATTCATGGAAATGATAGATTTGTTTCTTTCCCTTAGAAAAGTCAACAATATTTTGCGAAGATATAAATCATTACTGTCGTAATAGTTCACTCCTGTGTTTCTCCCATCAAAAACTTTGCACTCTATTTTTCATCATCAGTGTGTGATTTTATAATGTAAGCATAATGATGAGCTCTCCTTTAGAAAAAAAGAAAAGGCGTGTTTATGCTTTTACTTAATTCTACTGCCAAACATACACAAGTAAGATGTAAAATGTTATGTGTGCCTACTTTGCAGTGAAATGCCAAGTCCCAAGTGTTTTGAATGAATATATGTGTGCAAATCCTGTAGGTCTTAAAGGAAAACTCACAGTAATGTACTGTTTTTGTTTCTAGCTTTACATACGTGTCCAACAAAGCTTAACAATTTATTGTTTTAATTAGCCATTATTCAGATTGGACATTGAATTGTTTCATCCTGAGAGAAGATCTGTTTTTTTTTTATTAGTGGAGGCAGATACAGTCATGCTGAAAAAATAATTAATATTTTTACATCTTAATATGACAGACTGTTTTCATGTAGTTGTAAAATGCAGAAACTGAATTACATAACTGCCATTTTAACTATTTTAAGAATAAAAGAAAAGAAAATGAGGGATGGGGAGTTGTTGTTCCTAGATATAAAGAATATATATATAAATCTGTATTTTAGAAGAACATGGCTTGAAGGCAGAGCTACAAAATTTGGTTCTTGTGGTAAAGTTTGTGTGTTCATGTCATTTAAGTGAAACCTGACCCTGTGAAGTCCACAGTCCAGGGAAAAAAGTCAAATGCTTCTACAGGTGAAAAAAAAATCAAACACAGACTAAAAAAAAAAAAAAACTCTTCAACTGACAGGAGGACAAAATAATAAAAAAAAAAAACAAAACAAAAAAAAAATCCCATACACACTGCTTAACATAAATATTAACTATGATAAAGATATTGAACAATTATTTTTGCAAGGAAGCAAGGCTATTCCCACTATAACCCCCATATCAGAGCTTCACATCCCACATCTGCCTTATATATATATATATATATATATATATATATATATATATATATATATATTGTTTGTTTGTGTCTTTCGGCTTTTCCCGGTTAGGGGTCGCCACAGAGGAACTCCGGTCCGCTAATGATTGGCAGTAGATTTTTTACGTGCCGAGTTTGCCAGCCCTGACACACAACCTTCAACGAAGGTACGCCCATTCACGCATGTCTCTACACAGAAGACGCTCTAGCTGAGAATCGAATGGCACAACGTCTTGCTGTGAGGCGACAATGCTACCACAGCACCACCAACGCAGTGCATAGATATATATATATTTATATATACCAACTCCGAGATCGCACTACAGTGAAGAAAAGGGTAAATGTCCTGATCCTTGCTGTACCATGGTCTCCATTCAAAAGCTTTGAGTTTTCAATAACTCTCAACCATATGAATATATATATATATATATATATATATATATATATATATATATATATATATATATATATATATATATATATATATATATATATATATATATATATAGAGAGAGAGAGAGAGAGTTTTTGAAAACTCAAAGCTTTTGAATGGAGATCGTGGTGCAGCAAGGATCAGGACATTTACCCTTTTCTTCACTGTAGTGCGATCTTGGAGTTGGTATATATAATTTGCAGGGTGTGGGGGGTGCCCCTTTGCATAAACATAAAAAAGATTTTTCAGTTTTTGGAAATTCAGTGTTATGGTCTCATCCATATGGATTTTGAGTTTCTGAAAACTCGATCATCTGACATAGATCCATATAAATGTATATGTACATGTATATCAACTCAATGTATAGATAGCTCTGGGAAAGTCAACAAACCCATACTGTTAATTCACAGTAATACATTTTTTTGAATGCTGCAATTTTATACTTCTCTTTTCTTGCTGAAAATAAAAGTATGCTATAATGTCTTTGGATTCCAGTGATGCAACAGTTAAAGGATTTATTTTTTCAAACTATGACAACCTTGGAGGTGTTAAAAGTAGTTAGTGGGGGGGGGGTGTGGGTTATAGCTATCAGAGAGGAGTACAACGTGAAATTTAATATTTTAATATTTTGAGGAAGATGTTTGATGAGTTGAACATCATTTGTTTTCAGGATGAATTATAGTTCCATATTCATTTTTATCCTTCTGTTTTCTTTATTTTAACTCTGCCTAATGTAATGAAGGATAAATATCTCTACTTCATGTAATGAAAGATGTTTTTTTCCTAGGTTCATGATAAAAGACAAAATAATCTGACTACAGATATTACCTAACCTCACTGCCCTACATTGTCTCATGAAACTCTTCCATCAGTAAGTACATAAAGAAGGCAGCAATGAAGCTTCTGTAGAGAACTCTCAGGATTTATTTTAGGTCCGGGGTGAAGATTTTATTTATATATTTGTTTGCTTGTGGGGAGCATAGTAGAACAGGGTTTAACCCTGCTTTCTGAGCAGTGTTGGTTATATAGCTCCTTCTGTACAGAGTCTGCATGTACTCCATATGTGCATGTCAGCTTTGATCTTATTTCCTGCATGGCAAACATCCATTGGAAAATATCCAAAGAGCAGTCTGTGTGTCTTTGTACAGAACTGTTAATCTGCATGAGTGTGTGTGTGTGTGTGTGTGTGTGTGTGTGTGTGTGTGTGTGTGTGCATCTGTGTGATAGACAGAGTGATAGGCCAATCCATGAATGTAATTCTGCAACTGGTATGTAAATTCCCAATCACATATCACAGATTGAAAGAACTCAGTGTTTCCTAATCATGAGAATTAGAGGGCAGGGTTTCCTCAACTATGATGAGAGATCAAAAATTATTTTTCATTTTTTTCTATCTCAATTTGATTTTCATGTGTAGCTCTGTGTCTTGTTTTTCATACTATTAAAGATACTGGCTTACTAAGTCATCTGCACCTCAGAAACACTACTTAATATTAGGAACAGTTAGGATATTCAACCCAAAACTCACAGCTGTATTGTAACATAAATAGGACTTCATGGAGATAAATTCATTATCCAAAAAACGGCATACCTGTGGAGAAAATAAATAAATAACAACTTGTCTTGCATGTTAAATGTATTAATATCTTAGTCTACTTTAAGTAAAGTCTTTGTGGTTGGATGGGTTCAAATATATTTTTCCCAGGGATTAGAAGTATATCTATTATCAAGAAGGGGATACATCTATTGGAAATATTTCACACAATCTATGGCTAGGCTCTATATATATATATATATATATATATATATATATATATATATATATATATAAATATATATATATATATATATATATATATATATATATATATATATATATATATATATATATATATATATATATATATATATATATATATATATAAATATATATAGTTTGTCTAGTTGTAATGCATGCCCCATGAAACTAATATTCGTTTGAATGATTACTTTTACTGTCTCAAGTATATTATTTTAAACTGGACTGGAGTAGTCATGAAATTTTAAATTACTCTATTACTAACATTCTATCCTAACATGGTTTATCATAACTTGGACTGTTCAAAATTATTCACTTTTCTTTTATTTATTTCCTTTCTTACTATATCTCGGCATATTCTTAATCTAGTTTCACATGAGCAAATGTCCCTGTAATGCATTAAAGAATTACAAAACATGTCTACAGAACTAAATGTTAATACATTAGTGATTCATTACAGTCGTTAGTTTGTCAGGGTTACAAAGCTTTAAGCTTTGTCTTTCAATCGATATATGCGACTATATGCTTTCTCGTTTATTTTAAATTGTTTGTTATTTGGTGCATTAAATGCTGAACATATGTATGAATATGATGCATTTTTTCTACAGCGTATGCTGTTCCATATTCAGCAAAATGATTGTTTTTAAATTATAACATCATAAGGTATAAACATACTTCAGTCTGAGGCTGAACACCATGGGGAGTGCCATTACCATCGCTTGTCTTGTCAGTATAAAACCGACAAACATTCATGGGTTCAGTTCCAGCAGTTTTATTACATGCAAACACATCAAGAATGAGGCTTTGTAACTTAAACTTAAATAGACTTATAAACTAACTGACTACCACACTTATACATGTTCTCTCAAAATGGCACTGCTGCCTGCACGTGGTCACTGCTTATATGCACATCCTACATCTGGAAATGCTTCTTAAAGGTGCATACACATGCTTTGATCTACATCCTCTCGCTTTGAGAAATACTTCATATATAAAATGACAGTATTCAATGACATATGATCTACAGAAATGATCTCTTGACATGCAGTTATACAGACATGATTATCTGCTGTGCAATCATACAAAATCAGACACATATGAAACAATCATGTCCAGGTTGCTGTGTATTTCACAGTAGGTCTGGAAATATGACCTAATCATGTAACATAAAAGTCAGAATTAGAAATAGCAACGGGGACTGTCTTCAAGGAAAGTTCAGCTTTGGGGACAACTGAGATATCATCAGGAATGGGAATGGATACTGAGACATGTTCTTTGGTATGAGCATTGCCAGGGTTGCTCTGAGATATAGAGTCTGTATCACAGGTACAATGTTGTGATATCACTTCTGATAAAGGAAGAAGATGCCTGTAGTTTCTCCTGTATTTTATACCCTCAGATTCCACTAAGTAGGATCTTAGGTCAGCACATATACCTCTCACTTGACCGATTCAATCAAAGCCTTTCGGAGTTTGCATCCTCACTCTCTCCTTCTTTTAATGGATGAAGAAATCTGCTCTGCTGCTGGGCTTCTGAGAAGAATGCTTTTTAAAAAGTTGGGCTTTGATTGCTTTGCTATTTTTAGTATTAGACACCTACAAACTAGAACTGATAAGCAAGGCTGTTCTTGTTTGCCTAGATAGACGTCTCTGATCAGGCAAGTCAAGTATGTTGTCATGGGGTATATTTCTAAGATTAAGTAAATTCATGATGATATCAGTATTGTCACGCTTTGACTTCTCTAGTAATCACTTAGCACTCTGTACTGCATGCTCAGCAAGGCCATTTAACTGTGGGTATTTAGGACTACTAGTAACATGAATAAAGTCCCACTCTTTTGCAAATCTCTGAAACAATTGACTGGTAAACTGAGAACTGTTATCAGAAATAACTTTGTGTGGACTGCCATGGGCTGAGAAATGATGTTTCATCTTAGTAGTAACAGCACTGGACATTAGGTTAGGTAGCAAATTGATCTCAAACCAGTTTAAATAAGTGTCTACCAGTACTAAGTAATGCTGATTGTGCCACTTAAATATGTCAGTGGCTACTGTTGACCTCTTTTTGCAAGTTCGGTTTTGTACTGTTGCACACTGAAAAAGAAGAAAGCACTTTATCAATGTGTTTCGACAGAGAAGGCCAAAATACTAATCCTTTCATCCTTCTTTTGGTAGAGTCAGTGGTAATGGCCATGATGCAAAATCTGAGTGTATTCACATTGTAAGGAAGTAGAAACAACAACTATTGGACCTTTGAAAATGATACCATCTTCCAACAGCATCTCATCTCTGTATGGAAATTAAGGTTGCACTTTTGGCTGTATACAGAATTGCTTTGATGGCCATCCTACATTGATGAAGTGGTTGAGCTTTTGCAAAATTGGATCAGGCTTTCTATGATCTCTCAGCTGATAAAGTCCCGTGGTAGAAAAATTACACACTTCCATGACATCAAAGTCAGAATTCTCTGCACCAAGCTATTCCTTGGTATTTCTGGGCAATCTGGGTAAGGTATCAGCCAGGTAAATAAGTTTGCCTTTTGTATAGACCATTTTGAGATTATACTTTTGCAATATGAGCATTATTCTTTGTAGTCTTACTGGAGCTGAATGCATAGGCTTCTTTAAAATAATGACTAGAGGAAGATGGTCAGTTTCTATCTGGATAGTGTGGCCATAAATATAATCATGGAACTTCGAACATGCAAACACAATTCCTAAAAAGTTCCTTCTCAATTTGAGCATACTGCATCTCAGTTTGGATAAGTGTTCTAGATGCATAGGCAACAGGTTTGCCCTCTTGAAAAATAACTGCACCAAGACCAAACTTTGAAGCATCACAGATAAGAACTACTGGTTTGTGGACATCATAGTATCTTAATGTAGGCAGGTTAGCAATTTGTTGGTTGAGGTTATCAAATGCTGTCTTGTGTTGTTCTAACCATGACCAGGCAGCATTTTTGTATGTTAGCTCTCTTAAAGGTGCTGATAACTCACTAAAGTCAGGGATAAATTTGCCCAAATAGTTAACCATACGAAGAAAACACTGTAGGGTTTGGACATTGTCTGGAGTTGGCATCTCGAAAATGGATGCTTGTTTGGAAGTGTCTGGTCATAAGCCTGTACTAGTAAATAAATAACCTACATAAGTCTTTCAGCTTTTCCCGGTTAGGGGTCGCTACAGCGGAACTCCGGTCCGCTCATGATTAGCAGTGGATTTTATGGTGCCAAGTTGCCAGCCCGATGCCAGACCTTCAACAAAGGCATGCCCATTCATGCTCACACCTACCTGCATGTTTTTTACATCACTCAACCACGGGGAGGACATGCAGACTTTACACAGAAGGTGCTCCCGCCAAGAACCGAACGGGAGAACCTCTTGCTGTGAGGCAACAACACTAACCGCTGCACCACCGCGGCTTAAAATGACCTACATCAGTAATTTCTGGTAATCTGAATTTACACTTCAGAGGATTGAGCTTCAAATTCACTTCATGCCCTCTGTCCAGAACCTTCCTGAGGTTTCTGTCATGGTCTGCTTCACCATTACCTCCAACCAGTAAATCATCAACTATTATTGCACACGGATAGCCTGAAAAAATTTGCTCCATTGCATGCTGAAAGACTTCACTGGCATAATTTATTCCAAAAGGCATCCTGAGGAATCTGTATGTACTAAATGGGGTACTGAATGTAGTCAGTAGTGAAGATTTGTGATCAAGCATTACTTGCCAGTATGAACTCTTTGCATCTAAGACAGAAAAAAACAGTGGCATTTGGCATGAGGTGGCAGTCTCCTCAACCATACACATAGGATGATGAGATCTTTTAATGCCTTGTTCAAGTCTTTTGGGTCAATGCATATTCTGACTTCACCTGAATTTTTCCGGAAGTTTTCCTAACTTGTCATTGAAAACAGCATACTCTGTGAAAATAGTATCAGTAAAGCTGGAACTGGGACTTGTGCTTACATGATACATTTCTTTGATAAAAGAAAGCAGTTTCATTCTTAAACTGTCTCTGAGACCTAATAATGACTGCACAGGTCTTCTGACTACATAAAAGTGCAAGCCATAACTATTCCCAATCAAATAGCATGAAAGCACTACTGAGCCTTCAATTTGAATCTATTCATCTCCATAAGCAACAAGCTTCACACAATTGACCAAATTAAAGTTGCTCACCAGCTCTCACGTTAACAAATGTTTCTGCTGACATTACATTTCACTTTGAATCAGTGTCTACTTTGAGCTTTGTGTGCTTACCATTGAGCAGGACAGTACAAAATACTCATTCTTTGCCAACTAATCTACTGCATTAACATTTTCACCGACCACTGATACACCATCTACATAGAAAGTAGGGTTACAGCTTTATACATGATCAGTTTGCTTTTTTGAGTGACTTTTCTTAATAACTAAATGAGGCTTGCTTGATTTGTAAAACTTTTGAAAATGATTCCATTTTATGCACTTGTGGCATTGTTGACCAAATGCTAAGCACTTCTCTGTTTTAGACTCATGACTGGCACCACAATTACAACAGTTAACAATCAGACTTGACTTGGGTTTTGCTGACTCACTCTTATACTGTACTGAGCATGCCCTTCTTACTGAGGTGGTCATGGAACTTGCTAGAAAGCTACAAGGTTTTCCCAGGTAGACCCACTAGGGTTGCTGCTGCCATGTGCATAGGCCGGTTTCTGATTGCCACATGTTGCATGCTGCCTGCCTTTGCTCTAGAGGCTGCTGAAACCATGCTTTTATCATTTGCAAGCATGCTTGTGTGGCTTTCTGTGAGCTCATGGATTTGACAAATCTCTATGGCTTTGCTTAATGTTAAATCACTGTCATGAAGCAAAATCTTTCTCAGAGCAGCACTATTAACACCACAAACAACCCTGTCCTTTATTAACTCCTCTTTCAAGTCACCAAATCTATACATTTTGGCTTTGTTTCTCAAGCCAGTGATATAAGCTGCAAAAGTTTCACCTGTTTTTTGGTCTCTTGTATAAAATAACTGCCTCTCTAATGTAATATTTGTCTGGGGATTGCACATTCTCTAAATGTATGTTTCAAACACTCAGGACCCTTGTATATGCATCTTTGTCAGAAAAAAACTGCTTGTATGAAAATATTGTATTCCTGCTCAAATACTATTCAAGTCTCTGCTATATTATGATCAAACACAAGTAGACTTGGTCTTCGAAATGCCTCTGCCATAGCAACACACAGTAGTGAACTTTATGCCAGTACTTGTAATTATACCCAATAGCACAACAAACTCTTCGAAATAACTGCACTTTGCCAAATAAGTCTCCATAACACAAGACTACTCTGAAATCACTGTACTTTATGAAACCACTCCTTATCAGTGAAAGAAATACTTCGAAATGACTGCACTTTGTGAATAAACTGTACACAGCAGAAAAACTCAGAGTAAGAAACACTTCGAGATGAATGCATTTTGCAAATAAACTGTACACAGCACAAAAACTCTTCAAAAGGGCTGTTCTTTGCAAAATAACTCTGCACAGTGTAAGAAAAACTCTGAAATGGCGGCACTCTGTGAATAAATGTACACAGCACAAGAAGCTTTTTGAAATGGCTGTACTTAGACTGCACTTTTCAATATAACTGTGCTTTGCACACAGCAAACTCAGAAATAATTGCACCGTAATAAAATACACACTTTGTAAACATTTTGCACACTCTGAAATACTTCGAACAACTCTATTTATGATTTGAATGGCTTTCGTCAAAGTGAAATAGTAGTTTGTGCCCAAAACACAGTCTTTTACTAAAAAAATGCAGTCACCTTGCTCTTTAAGCTTGTTTTTGCCCTTTTATTGTACTTGTTATGCCCTTTTAATCTCTTATCATGCTCATTATACTTTTCTTGTGCCTGTTTTACTTTAAACATGCTTGTTATGCAAACCAAAGGTAATTCTAAGCCCCATATGAATATCTCTGCTAGTTTTATCAAATATCATAGTTTCAAACATCTCGTTTAATTAATAATGTGTTTTGTGCCTTTCATTTCGTTAATAATATGTTTTGTGCTACTCATTTGATTAAAAATGCATTTTGCACTTTACAAATGATCTCTTTCATTTTCTGTGCCAAATAAATAATCTGTGCAGTTTTATTTATTTATTTTACATTTGTTGACCGAGTTAGTCTGACTGGGCTGAGTAGCCCATTTTCAGTGAAGACCCAGGGAGAAAAGTTCCATAGTAAAATACAATTGTTATACAGAGAAAATTAGATAATAAGCAATCATTATTATACAATATATACATTCAATGTGAGTATAGTTTCACACAGGTAGTTGGCAAAGAGGTTGTGACAAGAGTAAACATAATACCAATGCAAAAATACATTACTGATAACAGCACTATTACAAAATAATGTGTTGTCATTTTGTCATATATTGGTTCTGATAAGAGAAATGGAGAGGAAGAGTGATGGCTAACGGAGGTTAAAGGTTAAGATACCGTTTAGCTGATAGCTCAAGGAAGGAGGCTAACGAGATTATACAGGAAGAGAGTGTAAGTGAGAGGGGAGGAGGTAAAACAGTCTTAGATGCATAGGAAAGTAGTTTAGGGAGGATGAGTGCATGATGAGTTTTTTGTTACCTCAAGTTCATTTCTGGCCTTTTTTTGTTTGTCTGAGCTCTGTTTCACTCAACCAGCTTAATCTGCCTCCACCTTCAACTCTGCACCTTATGGCTTGAAGAAGTTGCTCTCTTAATCCCGGATCTGACACCATGTCACTCATCTGGTCAGGATAAAACAGATGAACATTCATGGGTTCAGTTCAAGTAGCTTTATTACACACAAACACATCAGGAATGAAGCTTTGTAACTTAAATTTAAATAAACTTAAAACAGACTGACTACCACACTCATACATGTTAACACTCTAGGTGTTCTCACAAAATGGCACTGCTGCCTGCACATGCTCACTATTTATATGCATGTGCCCACATCTGGAAATGCTTCTTAAAAGTACATACATACACTGATCTACAGTTTCCAACTCACAATAAGAGATTCATTGGTTGATGTCTTGGCTGAGGCGCATTTTATGCGGAGTCTACATATCCTCATTGCATGTTCTTAGGCTTTCTCTAAGTGCTCTAGTATTCTACCCTTGTCAAATACATACAGACAGTAAGCTGACATTTGCCAAATTCTCCATAGTCATGCATTTGCTGTGCAACTGCATGAGAATATGCTTTCTGTGATACCTTTGACTGCAGTGATAGACTCTAGTGTTCACACCACATTGTAAAGCATATAGAAGATTATCAGAAAATGAACTGAATGATGGATGGATTCTCCAGTGCTTCTATCAATATTAACATTTTATTTAAAAACTACAAAGACAGTTACACTCCCTAAACTAATTTTCCTTGTGCTCCTCATCTGTGAAATAAGAATGACACTGGGATGTGCTAAAATGCTCGAATATCATGATAAAACACTTCCTTACTAATGTTATGTGTGAAGAAATGTTCTGTAATTTGTATTAGAACACTTAGTTACCTAAGTCAGTTTACATTCTTCGGCTTTGGTAAAAGATATTCTTTGCTCACCTTGCTGAAAGTTATAATACTTTATGCTCTGCAGGCAGATTTTCCTTTTTGATCTCTACATTATGGATTGATGACATGAGGTGCTGAATCTGTTTTTAGCAGGGTGTTAGTTTTGTCATAATTGTTTGAAATCATGCTGCATGCTGGGACTCTTATTATCAGCAAGTATCACAAGAAAGATCTGTTGTTAAAAAGAACATTATGACCAATAGATATTTTATTATGGGCAATAACACATTTTTAGTTTTATGTTTTATGACTGCAGCTTCATAAAACCAATGGTGTAGATTATGCATGCTATATACTGCTAAGGTATTAAAGCTTTGTTTACCATGAAAGTGTGCAAAACCTTTTGCAGCCATAAGCTACACAAAGGCACAATAATGGGGCAAGCATGTGGTAAAGAGGATAACATGCATATGAGATATTAAATACTGTGCAAAGCAAAAGGTACTGAGTCACTATCTGAAAGTAATACACATAAAACAGTGACCAATAAACCAGCTACTGACTGTTATGGTAACAACATTAGCATATCATTATTTACATCACACACACACACACACACACACACACACACACACACACACACACACACACACACACACACATATATGTGTGTGTCTGTATATGCATAATTGTTATTGCTTATTTATGCATGATACAAAGTTTAAAAAATACATACCATACTGAAAGCAAAAACACAGTCAAATAGTAATATGCTATGAATGCAGGATACATCATTTGCAGTTTTCAGTAAGCTGATTCCAGAAGTAGAATGCTGTAGAATTGATATTTCCTTTAGATAATGGAATAGCTGTGATGTTTCTGTCCTTGTATAGTACTGTTTTCTGTTCTGATTTCCAATTTTATATTCATCAATAAAATATGTGTTGGCCTGTAGTTCCACTTTTCCTTTTCTTTCAAGCACAGGTACCTAAAAATTATATTAACATATGATTTTAGATGATGCTACAGACAACCCAATGAACAATTTCATAACTTATGTTTTTTGATACAACAGCAAGGTTAGTCCTGGGACATTTTTCAAAATGAATCCCGAGGAGCTGATTATTCAAAAAAAAAAAAAAACATCAAGAAATTTGGAGGCTGGGTTTGAATGAGCCAAACACACTTATAAAAACACACACACACACACACACACACACACACACACACACACACACACACACACACACACACACACACACACACACACACACTGCCTATAACCATACCTCGTAACTTAATCAAACCTAAATTTAATGCTAATCATAGCCCCGGCATTAACCAGTGTCCAGATCTATTGCCCAGCTCTTCCTGTAAAATTATTAGTTTAAGTACTAAAGCAAACACATTTGGTCAAATGACATTTCATATAGTACAAGATTGGCAGAAACCTAAGCTCACCACAAGTGCTCAGCAAATATGTTATCCAACAAACCTAGAATAGGCAGTGAACTTCAAATGAATAAATCGGCCTCATTTACTATGTCAAAATGTATGTCTAAACACTTGCTTACAACAGCTTGGAAAGTGCAAACACACAGAAACATGCACTCATAGTAAAATATGGGATCTGCACTTCACTTTTTTGACCTAAATAAATGGTCTTTTTAAAAAGAATTTGTATATTTTACATAAAACTTGTTAACAGTCTTTGTGAACAGTCATACATTTAAAATATGATTTTATAATATTGTCCTTTACAGCTAAAATTACCCATGAATATGAATGATACACTTTTTCCAGTTTTAGGAAAACCTGTTGGAAGTAAGTTTATCAATAAAGTATGGACACAGGTGTAGCTAGGAATTTTACATTTATTTAGCTATGTATGTTTATTATGAGTGTCACATATAAATCTTGTATTATCACTATACTAAACCTAAATCATATTCAGGTAAAATACAAATTTTAATGGATGTGCTTTTTTATTTGCTGTATCTTTTATTAACTTGATTTGTCCCATTGAGCTAGTGACATATTTTCAGGGGGGAACACAAGGTGGTATTTATACTACTAGGTGAATTTGACCAAGACATCAGGGAACTTACCCTACTCTTGGTAGTTGGGGAACAATTTGTGTGTTATACATCTGGACTTCCTGTTTCCTGTCCAGGCCCAAAGTAAGCTAGAAGGAACAGGGAGAAAATATGGCTGATAACAGCTACGGCTGAAAATGAAGTGAATGTTGAAAAAAATTTAGTTGAAATGGTAGAATCACTACCAGAAGTTTTTTTTTTTTTTTTCTGATGCTGTAGGTACAGAAAAACAATGATACTGGAAGAAAAGGAGATTGTAGCTATAATAGAGATAGATTCAGAGGAAAACTTTCAGATGAGATTTTTTGAAGGAGAGACAGTCACCTCTGAGAAAGCTATAATTACAACCGTCCAATCGGGGGGGGGGGTGCAGGATGATTATTTGGAAGAAATGGTAAACCAAAGTGAACCAGAAAGTGGAGCAGCAATGTCATGGCATGACATCATGGAGAAAATAGAAGAAGAGGCCATTCCAAAAAAAGTTCAAGAGACAAAAACTTATGTACAAACTGTGGGAAAAGGAAGAAAGAAGAAATAAAAGAAACAAAAAAGAAGTATATAGTATATGTGAGCTGTAAAAAAGAAGAAAGTTTGGACAGGTATAAGGTTTTGGAAATTGTCAAAGCACCTCTGGGAGTCAAAGTAAAAAAGGTGAGACCATTCATTTTAATTAGTAAAGAGACTTTTGTGACTTGATATTTGAGACTGGGCAGACCATGGAAATTCTTTTGGGTGAATATGAACAAAAGAAAAATATTTATCTATGGTCAGAATATGTTGCACAAGCTTTTTACAGACAAACAAAAAAGGAATACTGACTGAGTTTAGAACTAAAATTGAAGCAAAAGAACTGAAAGTACATTTGAAGGCTGGGTTTGAATGAGCCAAAGACACTCACACACACACACACACACACACACACACACACACACACACACACACACACACACACACACACACACACAAATACACCCTGCCTTAACTTAATCAAACCTAAATGTCATGCTGTCCATAGCCCCACCATTAGCCAGTGTCCAAATCTAATACCCAGCCCTTTCTGTAAAATTATTAGCTTAAGTACTAAAGTTGGTCAAATGTTATTTCATATAATACAAGATTGACTGAAATGTAAGCTGACCACAAGTGCTCATCAAAACTGCTGTCTGACAAACCAAGAACAGGCAGTGAACTTCAAATGAATAAATCTGCCTTATTTACTATGTCAAAAAGTATGTGTAAACACTTGCTTACAATAGCTTGGAAAGTGCAAACAAACAGAAACATGCACTCATAGTAAAATTTGGGTTCTGCACTTACTTTTCTGAGCTAAATAATAGGTCTTTTTAAAAATAATTTATATATTTTAACATAAAACTTATTAACAGTCATTGTGAACAGTCATAAAGTTAAAATATGATTTCATAATATTGTTCTATACTGCTAAAATTACTCAGGAATATGAATGATACACTTTTTCCAATTTTGGAAAAACCTGTTGGAAGTAAGTTTATCAATAAAGTATGGACACAGGTGTAGCTGGGAATTTTATATTTATCTAGCTATGTATGTTTATTATGAGTGTCACATATAAATCCTGTATTATCACTATACTAAACCTAACTCATTTTCAAGTAAAATACAAATTCTAATGGATATACTTTTTTATTTATCTTTTATTAACTTGGTTTGTCCCATTAGGCTAGTGGCATATTTTCAGGGGGGGACACAAAGTGGTATTTATCTTACTAGGTGAATTTGGCCAGGACATTGGGGAACTTACCCTACTCTTGGTAGTCGGGGAAAAATTTGTGTGCTATTCATCCTGACATCCTGTTTCCTGCCCAGGCACAGAGGCAGCTAGGAGGAACAGGGAGAAAATATGGCTGATTCAGCTTTGGCTGAAAATTAAGTGAAGGTTGACGAAAATGTAGTTGAAATGGTAGAATTTCTACCAGAAGCTTTTTCTGATGTTGTGGGTGCAGAAAAAACAGTGATACTGGAAGAAAAGGAAATTGTAGCTGTAACAGAGATAGATTCAGAGGAGATTGTTTAAGGAGAGACAGTTACCTTCGAGAAATGCATAACTACAACCCTCTAATTGGGAGGATTGCAGGGTGATTATTTGGAAAAAATGGTAAACCAAAGTGCACCAGAAAGTGGAGCAGCAATTTCATGAAGTGACATCAGGGAGAAAATAGAAGAAAAAAAAAGAGAAGAAGAGACTGTGCCAAAAAAAGTTCAAGAGACAAAAACTTATGCATAAAGTGTGGGAGAAGGAGCAAAAAGGAAAGAAAAAATAAAAGAAACAAAAAAGAAGAATACACTACATGTGAGATGTAAAAAAGAAGACAGCTTTGACAGATATAAGGTTTAGGACATTGTAATATCATCTCTGGGTGTCAAAGCAAAATAGGTAAGAGCATTAATTTTAATTAATAAATAAACTTTTTGTGACTTGATATTGGAGACTGGGCAGGCCATGGACATTTTTTAGGGTGCATATGAACAAAAGAAAAATATTTATCCATAGTCAGCATATGTCGTGCAAGCTTTTACAAACAAAAAAAAAGAATAATGATCCAGATTAGAACTGAAGTTGAAGCAAAAGAACTGAAAGAACATTTGTTAACTATATGTAAAGAAGTAATGGACACTGCAAAAATATATGATGAAAGAGGACTATGGACTGGGAATGTGGAGTAATACTGAAAATGGAAAATGATAATGTTATGCATGTACCAAGTTTTATTGATGTTCTTGGTAATAAGGCTTTTGTGAAATATAGGGGTCAACCAAAAACTTGTTGTTTTTTTGTGGGAACATGATCCTTTAATCAATGAATATGATAAAAAGGTGTTATTTGTGTAGTAAAACAGGGCATAATGCAAAAAATGTGATTTAAAGTGCAAACAAATGTGGTAATACTGGTCATTTATGGCTAGAATGCAAAATGAATGTGCAAGAAAATGAAAGTGAAGTTATACAGGATAAAAAGAAAGTAAAATGTGTTATACAAGAAAATGTACAAAAATATGTAACTAATAAAGAGGTAATACATAAAGTTAAAGAAAACAACAAGGAAAAAGAAACATAGGAGACAAGTGAGTAAGAAGCTGATTGGTGCACAGTAAGAAATAAAAAGAATTCAATAAGGAAAAGAGTTAAAGAAAGGAAAAGAAAATTCAAAAATATAATGTTTAGAGAAAATAAGAAAGGAAAGGGATAGCATTTTATTATACTAACTATTCTTCAAAGCTGAAAATATTAGCTTTAAATGTGAACAATATGACAAATCTTAAAAGGAGAATAGGTATATTACAATGGTGTACTGCAGTAGATGCACATATTATTGTTTTAGAAGATATCAGATTATTAACAGAGGAAGAAAGAACACAAACTGAAAAACATTGGAATGGTGTGGTAGTTTGGAACATGGGGAAAGAAACATGCTCGGGCATATGTATATTATGTCAAAAAAGCTTGAAAATATTAGATGTAACCATAGTGGAACTAGGACAAATTACAGTAATTGACATTTGATGGAAAAATATGTGTATAGAATTATAGATTTACATGCATATGTAGCAAAAAAAAAAGAGAGAAAAAATGATGTTTAATAATATTCTTGAATATGTTTGTGTAAATATGGACATTATAGTGGTGGGTGATTTTAATTGTAATTTAAGGAAAAAGAGAGCAATTATAATGTTAAAATGGCTAAAGAAATTATGAGAAGTGGAAAGTTAAGTGTATGGGAGAATAACCACTGTACCTATAAAAGGAATGAAATTAGAACCAAAATTGATTATTTTTTAATATCTGGTAGTTTAAAAGTTATAAAAAAGGAATTATATATGCTGGATTTTAAAGTTATAAAAAAGAAATTACGTATGCTGAATTTTCAGATCATGTAGCTATATGGGTTAAAGTAAAGGAACATGAAGAATACATACGAATAGGAAAAGGAATACAGATAATTAATGAAAAAGAATTTGATTTAGAAGACAAAAATAACTTATGGAATTATGGAAATATATGAATATGAGAGAGTTTTATGAGAAGTTAACTTTTTAGTGGCTTAATTTTAAAGAAAAATATAAACATGTTTTTAGAATGTATAAGAAAGAAAAGGATAGATATAAGACATTAAGTTAAGAAACATTTAGAGACTTAATAGAGAAGAAAAGTCCCTTTTATGAAAAAGATAGAGAACTATATAAAATTAATCAAATTAAAATTAATTTGTTATATAAACAAAAATATTGTTTACAGGGAAAGAAAGAAGAGGTAGCACCATATTTGAGTAAAATAATAAAAGAAGGAAAATAATAATAGAATAAAAAATAAGGAAGGTAAGCAAATAAGACACCAAGAAAAAATATACAAAATAAAGAATATGTATTGGAAGTATTTGTTAAAAGAGAAGAAAACATAGAACAAATGTATAAAGGTGAACAACTAAATAATGAAGACAATGAGTATTTAGAACAAAAAAGTAATTATGAAAGAATTGAATGAACTCTGCAACAGGATTGGGTGGAATTGAATATGGTATGTATAAAAAAATGAAAGAGTAGCAAAAAATAATGTTTATAGAAGTTATGAATGAATGGTTAGAAACTGGAATTAAAGAGAATGAGATATGTACAGGAGATATAAAATTAATATTTAAAACAGGAAATAAAGGGAGATAAAAAACTGGAGACCTATAACATTGAATAATACGGATTACAACATTTTATGAGAATAGTAATAAAAAGGTTACAAAAAAATGATAAAATATATGAACCAAAATATATTCAGAAGAAAAGGAAAAGGGAGTTGAGAGTTAGTATGGATACTAAGAGAAATAGTTGATGATATCATAACTAAAAGCATAGAAGTGAAGGTTATGGGAGGGAATATAAGTAAAGCATATGATAATATTCACTATAAATTATTATGGGGAATTTTGCAGGCACATAATATAAGCAAAAAATATTACAAGCAATAGCATCTGTTTATGAAAGGAACTATGTGAAACTAAATGTAAATGGATGGATTGGGAAAGAAATAAAAATGGAATGTGGAATAAAGCAGGGCTGCCCAGCTAGAAGTATAATTTTCTCATTAGTTATGAATGTAATAGTAAAGGAAATTAATAAAATGTCAAGTAGTGGTGGATACAAAATTACAAAGGAAGTACAATTGTCAATAATGTATAATTATGCAGATTATATTGTATTAATTGTTAAAAATAAAGTATGGATGGAAAAAAATAAATGGAAAATTAAGTATAAATTAAAAAAATGGTTTGAGTATAAATAAAGAGAAAAGTAAAGGATTTGGTTTTGAAGGTATGATAGGAGGTATTGAGTTCAATGGAAAATATATAGATGTATTAAGATAGTATTTGGAAGGAAGGAATACAGACAACAATGGGATAGTCTACTCAAAGAAGTGAAGGGTATGACTAATTTTTGAAAATCATGTAGATTTTCATATAGAAAAAAAGCACATTTGTTGAACACCATAGCAATAGGAAAAATTGCCTATGTTGCTAACATCTATATAATTCATATTAAGTATGAAAAGAAATTAATGATGATTATATTTTCTTTAATAAGGGGCTCTAGATTTAATCCAGTCAAGAGAGGGATTATATATATGAAAGAAGAGTAGGGAGGCTTGAGATTAATAAACCCAATAGTACATACAGTATCTTTAATTTTGTATAAGGTAATATAAGAGAATTATGAAGGAAAATAAAAATTTGATAGAAATGATACTATATTATAAATACAAAGAACTGTGGGAAGGAATGGATGTTAAAAAGAAGTAAAAGCATTGTGAATGAAGAAATGAAAGAGTATTAAAACAAAATTGTGTTATGGAAAATAAAAAAATATATATGTGAGAAAAATGAAAGGAATGGTACTTTAGTATTATGAAAGCATTTTAATGCATTAATCCATGGAAAGATTTAGATATAGATACGAAAAAAGCCATAATGTTGAGACATAATAACTATAAAATATTAAATAATGTAATGATTTTTTATGGAGATTGTCTGTTAGAAATTTGCCAGTTAAGGCAGATATGTTATACAAAAAAGCAATATAGAATATGTAATAAATGTGGAGAGTTTGAGACTACTGAGCATGTGTTTTTGAAATGTGAAATAATTAATTTGTGGAAAGAAATATGTAAACATAATAGGGTGAAATGTTTGTTAAAATTTGAGCAAATAAATATGGACATATAATTTGGTTATTATGGTGCGCAAAAACAGGAAGAAGTGAGGAAAATGGACAGAATAATATTTTATGTTTCATGACCTATATGGAATGAAAGACTAAATGAAATTAAATACAATGGAAAATGGACTTTGAGAAATATTTTGGAGAAAATAATGTTTTGTTTGTGGATAAAAGAGTTGGGAAGAAATGCTTAAACTAAAGTTGATAATGTATGGAGATTTGTAAAAAGATGTAAATGATGTAAGTATGTAAATATGTACTGTAAATAATATCTTATTTAAATATCAATAAAACACCCTACTCATCATTGTTACAAATGTGACCCATTTTGCAGGAGCACTTCCTTTTTCCCTTCCAGGCACAGAGGCAGCCCAGAGAAACATACAGGAAAATAGAGAGAGAAGGTTATAATGGAGTGGTGAGAAAAATGGAATATTGAAAACAGAGAATGTGTACAGGATTCTGAGCAGATGTTTAAAAGAAATCTGTTTGATGGAGATGAGTAATCAACTGATGGATGTACAGTCACAACCCTCCAGTTATGAGGGTTGTGGGAAGATATAGTTAAAGAAATGGTGATGCAGAGTGAGCTGGAAACTGAAGGAGATATTTCCTGGGGACATTATGGAGAAAATACAAAAGGAGGATGCAGAGACAATCCTGAACAATAGTGGTGAGATGGAAAAGAAAGTGTATTCAGAAAAAAAAGAAGGCAAAAGAGGAGTACTAAAAAAGAAAGCAGAGGAAAATTAAAAATGGAGTATGTGGTAAGGATTCAAAGTAAAGAAGCCAAAGAAACGGGCAGGTTTGAAAGTGTGGAAAAATGTAATAGCTCCTTTGGGTGTAGTAGCACATGAGGTAAGAACATTTATTCCTATTAACAAAGAGACATTTTGTGACATTATGTTTGAGACTGTTTTACAATGGAAACTTTTCTTGGAGAGTATGAAAAAAAGAAAGACTGTAACACATGGAATATTTATGCAATAAAAGCACTTACAGAAAAGCAAAAAAAAAATTTCATGCACAATTCTGAACAGAGGTGAAAAGAGAGACTTTGAAAGGACATTTGAAAACTTTATGTGAATCACTACTGGACATTGCAAACATTTATGATAATTATGATAAAAGGGATTATGGACTGGTGGATGGGATTGTAATATTGGGTTAAAAACAGAAACAGACAATCATGCATATACTATACATGATAAATGTGGAGGGTAATAGGCGGTGTTGTAAAATACTGGGAACAACCCAAAACTTTTTTTTGTTGTTGAAAAGAAGAACATTTGATAAGTAACAGTGATAAGAGAAAATGTTTTATTTGTGGGGAAATGGGACATGATGAAAAAATCGTGACTGGAAATGTATATGCAACAAAACTGGACATTTATGGATGGGATGCAAAAATGAAAATAAGAGTAAGGAAAAAGAAAAAGAAATAGAAAAAGAGAATACAAAAAATAAACAAAATAAATATAAACAAAAATAAAAATATACAAAGAGAAAAATGTAGAAGTAGTAGAATTGAAGAAAATGTGATGAGAAACAATAATAAAGAAGACATAGAAGAAGGTTCTGAAATAAGTGATGAAGAAGACATGAATTGGGAGGTAGTTAAAGAAGAAAAAAATAACATTGGCAAAAGGGTAACAGACAGAAAAAAGAAAATTTAAAGGGTTGAGTATAAAATAAAAAAGAAAGGGAATGGATGAAAAAGAATACAATCAGGTAATGACTGGGGATTGGTATAATGATTAAGAGTCTGTGTGGCCTCCCTATGTTCACATGCATTTCCTCTATGTGCTCTGGTTTTCTCCCACATGCTGTGGGTAGATTGAACAGTCTAAATTGTGCAAAGGTATGGGTGTGCATGTGAGTGTGTGGTGGAAAAATTGCCATGAAAGGGCTAGCCACTCTGTGGTATAAACCTTGGCTTTAGATTATTGTCACTGTTGAAATGACAGCCAGATACAGTACAAAAAAGAGAAAAAAGGGGTTGCGGATGGATAGATAATGATTAAGGTGTTTGAATTACAGACACAAGGTACAGTGTTTGATTCTCATCTTTGGGAGGGAAATTGGCTAGGCTTAGAATGGCATATTAAGAAAGCTAGACTAGTAATTAGCTATGAAACCATGAAGCTAATGAAAGGGAAAAAGAAAATTTTAGAGTGCTTTCTATAAATGTGAAAAGTATTAAGATTATAGTAAGAATAATAGGGATTTCAGAGCACCATAATACTTGTGATATAGATGTAATTATATCAGAAGACAGAAGATTTTTAACAAATGAAGAAAGATTACAAACAGAGAAATTATGGGGTGGAAAGATAATATGGAATCTGGGAAATGAGCGGTGTTCTACAATATCTGTATTCTGTAGAAATGCAGTAAAGATATTGGGTGTAACTTTAGCATAATTGGGAAGATTAACCATTGTAGTTTTAATATAGAAAGAACAATTATATAGAATTATAACATTTTATGCTTATACTAGTTGAAAAGAAAGGAAAGCTTATTTCATCTGATTTTAGATTATCTAGTGATAAATATGAGTATTATATATAACAGGAGATTTTAATTGTGATTTAACATGCAACCATAAAAACAAAGGAAATGATCTAAGAAAAATGTTATAAGTTATAAGATGCAGTAAGGTAAACTTTTGTGACAATAATTCATCGACTTTACAAAAGGGGTTGTATAGAACTGAAATAGGTTATTTTTTAGTATCAGAATATTTATTTATAGGAGAGGGAGAGGTATTTGAAGCAGGATTTTCTGATCATCTTGCAATATATATAGAGATAAAGGAAAGCATGGAATATATAAAAATAAACAAAGGAATAAAAAGGATAAATGAGAAAGCATGGAATGAAGAAGGAAAGAGATTAGTATTACAGTTATGAAAGATTATATTATTGTAAGAACATTTTATAAACACTGGTGTGAATGGTGGATGATATTTATTGAAAAATATATATATTTTTTATGGTGACAATATGATGTGAGAAAAGTAGAGCAAGGAAAATATAGAATAACATATAATGATCCATTGAAAGAGTTAGAACATGATGATAGAAAGTACTTTGACAAAGAAAACTAATTACATGGAAGTAATCAAGAAAAAATACAAGAAATGTTATATAAGCAAAGATATTTTACAACATCTGATAAGTCGAATACAGTTGGTTTAGATGTCTATTTCCATTTTCTAATAACTGCTTTGATGACAGACATGAAAGTCAAACTTAACAAAGCGGTACTAAGTCTAGGCAATTTAGATCCTATATCCATGCTCAGGTCTATATTATATCATGGAACGCTTAAAAAAGTGAACGATCGATGAATAATCAACCCTATGTAAGTGAAAGCTCAAAAGCTCAGAACAGTGAAAATCGCTGTTCCAAAAAAAAAAAAAAAAAGGAAAAAAAATTTGAAATAATACATAAAGTGAGGGGCTTCACCCCCGACACCCCCCTACTTAAATATACCAACTCCAAGATCGCACTACAGTGCCGAAAATGGCAAAGTAACAGAAGCAGCCAAGCAAATTCTTACCCTGGGAAAGAATTCACTTAAAAGCTGCTTCACTATTTTGCCTTTTCTTTATTTTAAGTTTGATCAAGACACATTCGATAGAATGCGTCTTTGGTCATCTAATAGGAACCCTCCATGCTCACTTAATATTTCTGACAGTACTCAGTAGGGAACCTTTAAAGTCTTACACATAAATGAGTGACCAAAGAAAGGAAGGCAAGTGTGAACTCCAGTAACTGGGAACCAAGTACAATGCTGAGAACAGCACAAGCACAGACAAAATTAGTGAACCAGAAGGAGATTCTATCACACAAGAAATACCAAACACTTGTTTATGACCAAGAAAATCTCACAAAAATATCAGATGATTTCAGATAATATACAATGAAAAGTTTAGCAATAAAAACATTCCATATTTACTTTCGTCCATCTAAAATGATAGATTTCTTCAGAACGTAGTCTCTTAATCAAGCAACCAATCAATTTATAATGTGAAATCACATGGCCACAAAAAAGTGCCAATAGATACATACACAAACTTGCGTATGTGTATGTGTGTGTGTGTGTGTGTGTGTGTGTTTTATACTCACACACACACACACACACACACACACACACACACACACACACACACACAATGCTCAATACATTTGTAGTTTAACAACCCCCTATTAAAATATGAATATAAAAACTTTCCTTCATAAATGCATTGATGTAAAATAGTACTAAGGAATTTGAGATTTTATACAAACTGTTTCTTGACAGGGGTTACCCCAGAAGTATGATTAATGAAACAGAGGCAGATATTTTATTCAGTTATGGTAACAGATATAGACATTCACTGGGTACAGTTTTGGATAGAAATGACCAAGTTACAATGTCAAATGAGACCATATAGTAGGAGGTGAGCTTAGAAACTGCCACCATTCTTTTGACAATGCATTAGTTTTACAATACAGTACTGAGACTCAAGCTATAAAATTATTATTAAAAATAACATGGAACACTTTTAAAGCAGATGTTGTCTTATACAAATTATTGGGAACACAGCCCAGATTTGTTTACAAAACTCCAAGAAATTTGAAAAGAACACAAGATGCTTCTAAGAAGTATTCTAAGTAATTTTCTCAAGGTGCCAAGAAATGTGTTTTTTGCAACCAATGTATGTTTATATTGGAGACAAAATCCATGCTTTTAGAAGAAAAGGCTAATAAGGTGGGAGGATGGCATAATGGTTATGGTGTTTGCCTTGCAGACCAGAGTTTGCTTCTCACATGGGGTAATTGGGTAGGCTTAAAATGGCTCACAAGGGCAGTTAGCCTAGTTCTAACCTATGAACATCTGGCAGTGATCAACTGAAAATTAATTCAAAGGAAAGTAATTGTGCTACCCGCAAAGTGGCTAGCTGTGTACATGTCATGCGTATTATGTTGGCAAAACCAGTATAGTTTTAAGGTATGTATTTATGAACATTATTATAATATTAGGTGAGCTAATTGTAGTAACACACTCTATAAACACTCACGTCTATGCCAAGGTTTCAAAAAATTTGAGTTTGGCATTATTAATAGAGTAGTCCCTGATTTGAAAGGTGGAGCTTGGGAAGCTACCCTTGAATATAAAGATTTCTTATTGCAGCTTAAGTTCAATGTTGCCATAGAGCTGGGTTTGAATGAAAATATATCAATTTTCCACATTCTTAAATTAAGAGCTGCCAAACTATGAACATGTTTTTGAAAGAGTTTTTAAAGAATTTTTAAGAATTTTTGAAATGGCATTATTTATACAAATTATGTGATATGAATGTATGATTTTACAGTTTTTTTTATATTGGAAAACCTACTATACTGAATTTTATATCTATGCATTTCTGAAGGAAAGCATTGGTACTTATAATTTACTATGGTTTTGTTAGGTTCATAGGTTCATAGGTTCATACTAGGCTATCTGCCCTGGGGCAATTATAAGCCTAGCCCAATTCTGTATGGCTTACGCCACCCCTTGATTTGAGTATACTGTGCCCTTTTTAAGGTTTAGTTTACTGTGCCTCTGTCTAATAGTGACACGGGAGTAATCCCTGGGACAAACCTACGATCCCCCATCCACTTATCGAGATTCTTCTTGAAGAGATTCAATGAGGTGCTCTGCCTCACATGAACTGGAATTCTATTCCAGAGCGAAGGGAGCCTCTGGGTTATGAACCTGTCCCTCCAGCAAGTTCTATTTATTTCTGTGCTGAGGTTCAAGTCCCTCGAGCGTGTGGCTCTAAGGGATTTAGATTTACTGAGGTGGAGCATGTCCATTAATTCTGGATTTGACATAGCTTTGTATGTCAGGCATAGATCGCCTCGAAGTAGGCAGTATGCAACTGAGTAGAGCTGGAGTTTTTTTAACTGAGCAGCATATGGCATCTGTTTGGGACCCTTGATCCTCTTGGTGAGATACTTTTGGGGTCTTTCTAATTGCTGCAGGTGTCGGGTAGATTTGAAATGTATTTAAAATGTACTTAAAAATGTATTTAAAATGTATCCAAAATGTACTGAACATGGTGTGTGTGTGTGTGTGTGTGTGTGTGTGTGTGTGTGTGTGTGTGTGTGTGTGTGTGTGTGTGTGTGTGTGTGTGTGTTTGTACATATATATATTTATATATTGGCGCTTTTTTGTGGTCATGTCATTTCACATTATAAATTTGTTGGTTGCTTGATTGAGAGGCTACGTTCTGAAGAAGTCCACCCGTTTAGAGGGATGAAAGTAATTGTGGAATGTTTTTATTGCTAAACCTCTTCATTGTATTTTACCTGAAATAGTTTGACCTTTTTGTTTCCTTAGTAATAAACCAGTGATTTGTATTCTTTGTGTGATGGATTTGCCTTCTGGTTCACTAACTTGTTATGCATGCACATTGCTCTCAGCATTGTACATGGTTAACTTTTAAAGCCTGCCAACTCATTACAGACCCCCCAACATTTGACATCTCTGCTTATGATATAAAATACCTATGTAAAAACTTTCAAGCAAAAGTCCTAAATCTTGTAGACTTTGTTGCAAATTTGTTGCATGTATGTATTGCCATACATATGTCCTAACATTGTTTTCTTGTGAATTGCTTATCCAGCCTCTCTTCCCAATCTATTCAAACCTCCTCTAATTGATTCCTATGGTTATTATGCAGCATTTTATATGCACTACAAATTATCCATTTTTAATAGCAGCTTTTGTACTAGATTCAGTTAAAAATATGGTTGAATATTGTTGTTAGTGATAATAACATTGGCAAACGTGTGTAGCATACAGTAAGATAACAGGCAACTGCCAGTCTAAATCCTATTTATTTCTGTAAATTTTCAGTTAAGTGTACTGCATATAGGATGTGGAAGTATGCATAATGACTTAACTACTGCTGAATCTAAAGTTTTGCTAGCAAGGTCAAGGTAATCAAGAGAAATTGTGTCAGCTTCATTGTTCTTCCTGAGCAGGCTCATAAAAAAGAAATTAAAACAAAACCACAACTGCAAGATGATGCTTAGATAAAAATGGGAGTTTTTGAAGATGCAAGACCCTTTACTGTGTATGTTGTCAATGCAAAAACACAGACGTGCAAAAATAGAAAAACTGAATTTGTGATACCTTGGACTAATCCTCTTACTCTAAGGTACAAAAACCAGAGTGCAAGCATTGATACACAGCAGGAGTGTTGTGACATAATCTCCTAACTTGAGACTGTAGAAGGATGACAAATCTATGCAAAAATGCTTTGGGGCTTTGCTGACTTACCTTTTAATTGCACCTTCTTTTGTTTCCCTTTCTGAGATGCACAATTATGAGTCTCATATTTTGCCCCTTATAGACATAAACAAACTTTGGATAAAACACTTAAAATACTAGTGTCTTAAAATTCATAAACATAATTAAAATTGGAAGGAGAGTTATTTTCTGTAGATAAGTATGCTAGGTGACAGAATTAAGGTATCAGGGCTGTCTTGAAGCTACACCATATGAAGCATTATTATAGCACCTAAGACACCATGTTGAAAGGTACAGCACCTGGTAAGTAGAAGAAAAAACACCAGGGGTCTGAAGCTTCATTAGTTATTAGCAGCTGCTGAGAAGCTGAGAAAAGGACACTGATTGGCCAGCAAGGAATGAGTAGCTCTTTCAAATAAGAAGAACCCAGAATTTTGATTGCGCTGCAAGATTTCATAAGCACACACTGTAGACTCCACAGCACAGAAGTAATATGGTAATGATGGGGACCACCCATAAAAAGTCAGGCTGCAAGGTTTTACACCAGATACAGGTACTATGGTGGAGACTGGAAACTTGACATAGAGAACATTACCATACTCTAAAAAAGAAAAGCTCAAAATCCAAAAGGTCTCATTACAGAATTGGGGCATTATCAAATGGGGATAACAATACATAATAACAACAGCCACCATTAGCTGGATTCCATAATTTCAAGTCATGACCAGATTAAGGCTTCTTCTTCTTTTCCCGGTTAGGGGTCGCCACAGCAGATCACCTGTCCGGTCATGATTGGCAGTGGAGTTTTACAGTGTCGAGTTGCCAGCCCGGCGCCCAACCTTCCACAGAAGGCACACACACACATGCTCTCACACCTAGGACCAATTTAGAGTGTCCAATCCACCTACTGCATGTCTTTGAGATGTGGGAGGAAACCAGAGCACCCGGAGGAAACCCACGCGACCACAGGGAGGACATGCAGACTCCGCACAGAAGGCACCCCAGCCAAGGATCGAACCGGAGAACCTCTTGCTGTGAGGCTACAATGCTAACCACTGCACCACCGTGGCCGCCCATGACCAGATCAAGGCTGCTTATGAAAAATAATGAAGTGGAAGACATTGGAGGGCTTGTTATAAAATGCACCAGTGAGAAGAAATATAGCATTATTGATGACCTGCGAGAAGTGTGATGGCTTATTACCAAGACATGTCAGAATATACACTAAAGATTAAAATAGTTTGCATGGCTTGATTAGGAACCCTGAAATATAAAAGTAAAAGTAAACTATATCCAAAAATTAGATGCTTCAATAAGTGGAAATAAATAAGGAGATGCATTTTAAAAAATAAATCTAACTTTAAGAATTAATTATTTTTGTATTAAGACACATAACAGTCATTCTGAAGTACATCCAGTGAACAACATTGTTGAAAGCCTCATGCCATAGTTCTTCTTTTTCCTCACCTTCTTAAACATAGGGTGGTGTTCTTAGTTGTTATATGAATGTTTTAAGGCAATTGACATGATTCTTGAATAAGTAAATCCAAAGGGTAATTCATAGAGTCTATGGCCACAAATATACATATGCAAATAGAGTAATAATGAGATTATAATGAGAAGTGATATAATTTGACTTAGCGCTAAGTTGCCCTCCCACCTGTTTGACAGTCACAGTCATAATTTGATGCTTTTCCGCACTGTCTGCAGATACATTAAAAAAAGCAAACTGCGCCTTTTCTGTCAATTTTGCAGTTGACAAAAATGCTTGTTCTTATTGCTAGATTTGCTATTCCACTTGCGAGCTACTTGTCTTAGCTGAAACAAAACCACTTACACCCAGTGGTGCTCAATAGCCAAAAAGGTGGACATATATAGACAATAACTCAGCATAAATTTGATAATCAGGAAATCCATTATAGATTTAGGGTGGATGTATATATGGTCCTCACTCGGGTACTGGGGGGATGCATGGCCTTCCTATCCCTGTTACTACTAAAGTATCTATATCCCTTACTATATTGTCCACAGGGACATGAATAGACTGAGGACATTTTGGGTATTTTGCAGGCTTCTGCTTTGAGGACACTTCAACAGTTCCTCAACATACTATTGGCATGTGTGGATCGATACATCTATTTCCCAGTATCACATTAGGGCAGATCATGCACTATGCATGTCTTCCATGGATAGGCACATTTCCCTTAGGAGATTTGTATGAAAGATTGCTCCCATGTTGGAATTAGGTTTCTTTTTTTTTCATGGGGGGAGCATTCCTGCAATAGGAAGGGCTACCATTTTGTCAGCTTTGAGGTAGTGTGTGATACTTTGGGGAGTTTTCACCAATTCATTTGCCCAATATCCTGGCGGTGCACATGATTCCCATATCTGGCACATTAGCTCATTCCACTGTCTTTTCCTGCATGCTAAGATGCCCAGTGGTCATCTTCTTGATATGTGGAAAATATTTTTTTTTCATTTAAGTAGTTATTCATAGTAAAATGTGTTGCTTAATGCTAAATCAGCTTCCATTTGTTTTGTCTCTACCCCATTTCTTTTACTTTTTATTCCTTTTCTCAGGTGATGCATGATATCTACTTTAGCCAGAGCTCACGACACCAATGAGAAATCCAAGTCATCTAAATAGTGGAGTCTATTTTTGATAGTCAAAACATTGTTTTGTCAATATTCCTTGTTTCAACATGGGCCATGTTGTATTGCATTTTTTTCATTGTGTTTGAGTTGTGAATAGGGGTCATAATCCCTTGTTCAGGAGCATGTCTGGCATCACCTGCAACACATAAGACAAAGCATTTTAGTGGCATACACTCAGCATGCATGTATGGTACATGTATGCATAGAACATACTATGTGTGTTTACCTAACTATAAGTTGACCCCTTGCAGTAACCACTTGTATAGAACAGACACATGCCACATGTTTGACTTACATGAATGGAGTTGTAACCCTTCCAATTTATGTATCTCTGAATCAGGTGGAGACTTAATAACATCACAGGTGAAATGTATGGCAGCCAGAACCTCAGGGGAGTGTGCAGGCTCACAGAATGCCATCATGATCTTGCTTTTTTTCTTCGCTACCCATAGAAACCAGATCTGCATGGTGACATGATGCTGAGGAATTGGATACGTATTTGCATAAGCCTGTAATACAGCTACTGTGCCTTTCCATGTAGCTGAAGTATCCCTACAGCTAGGATGAATAATTTTGCAGGTGTCTTTGTGTCCCCTAGAATGGGCATATCATGCATACCCTCCAATTTCTCTTAAAAAAAGACAGCAATTATCTTTGTTGCTGTGCCAAGTGCTGATATGAAAGTTTCTGTTTGTAATATCTCCATTGGTATGGGCTGTAATGATCAAGCATACCTTCCAACTGTCCAGGTTTTTACAGAATGTCCAGATTTTTGCCATATATATTTTTGGTCTGTTATTCTTAAAATCTGTGGTTTTCCTATAAATTATTGAGGATTGAAGTCACTAAATAATGGTAATCATGTATGTTTCAGACTTCATATCCTTCAGAAAAATAAATGCCAATACAAAACCTGTTATTTAGCAACTTTCTAAGTCTAAAACGGCAATATTTAAAATTTGTCCCTAATATTTGGTCTTTTCCCCCCATTTATTCTATCTTTTGTCTAGATTTCTTGAGCTAAGAGTTTGAGAGTTATGTGTGCAAGACTGCCATTACTGGCTCAGATGGCAGCTACCAATACATGCTGTTGAACTACTGCCCAAGCTATGTTTAACATGGCTCTGGAAACGTACTCTGCAAATCACAGACTTCAAACTGGGTGAGCATAGATGTCAAGCATCGCCATTTCATATGCCTCTTAATCCCTGTGCAGTGTTGGTTAGTTGCAGTTGCATATTCTGAACTGTTTATTTGCATGAGATTTCCATTCAGATGACATTATGCACTCATTTGCATTTACTGCATGTTAGGCAGTTTTGAGTCCATGCTTTCTAGCAGATGTTCTCTTTGGATTGTTCCTATCCTGCACATGACCATTATCAGAACTAGTTTGTGCTGTGCATTACACAAATTATCTATGAATCACAGCCTATGCCTGACTTCAGTTCTGGGCAGGACCGAGTAAAAGGAATAATGGTCCAAATAATAGGGTCTGATGGATAGCTTCATCAATGTACAAATACATATACAGATGCCCATGTCATTCAATATTTTGGTAAGATAAGAACTAGTCCTGGTGCATCTGAATGGAGTGATCATGAAGTGCAATGTACATTTCCATATGATTTTTTTTCTAAATGAGAAACTTCAATCTATGTTTTGAAAATATGATAGGCAATCTTATATTTGCCTTTCCATGTATTCTGGAAACATGCAGAAGGATCCTGAACATATCTGATGCTACAAAAACTTGTGTACAAAATCATCAGTAATGCCAGTACTGCATAGCTGTTAATGAGAACAGTTAACCAATTGAAAAATATCAGTGCAGAGTACAATCTATATATCCCTTAAACAGATAGAAGAATACTAACTCCAGAAATAATCTAATTTCTGAGCCTTGTTACTGTCATTCTATAAAGTAATTCATTCATCAGTTAGTTAATTATTCACTTATTTTTGTGGTATCCATAAGAGAATGAGAAAGGATTATGGGCAATATTCATAAATAATCACTTTGCATCCGCACTGCACAAATACAGAAAGCCTATGGATCACAAAGCATTGGAACACTTTAGAGAAGTACGCCTAAAGCAGATTACACTACTGTGCAGCTTTCAATACTCACTTATGAAATAAACACTTAGTTCATTTTTTTTATGCCAGGGCTGCCATATGTATGGTTATCATACTATTCAGTAGGGTAGAACAGAGGAGAGCAATACGAATACCTCATAGAGAGAAAGATGCACATCTATGAGTGGTGGTTCATGGTCTTCACCACATCTCTCATGATACCTACCAGATCAAAGATGTGAAAAGCTAGGTAGCATGGGATGAAGCAAAGTACCACATAGCCATACAGAAACGTACAGGACTACATAAGTAATACAATAAAAGTCAAGAATTTAGCATGTGAAGGCACACCTCTTCCCACTTAGATTATCAGTCTATTGACGTTGAAGAGTATCCAGTATGCTTCACCTTGGCATGTGATGCTTGACAGCCATACTTGTTAAGAGCTGCTTGCAACTCTTGTTCTAAGTCTTCCACATACTGGCTGAAACCTTTGTTTCCACCATAGTGGCCATTTTAGGCAGAGTCCAGCTAATGGACCTCGCAATATATCCAAGAAAAGCAAATCAAGCACAAAATCACTGCAAGGTAGCTCTGGTCAATGACAGTGTCTCAATAACAAATTGCAGGACCTTGGGACCCACCTGCATTTGGAGAGCATCTATGTATCCATGTATGAGTAATTGCTGATACTTAGTTTAAATGTTCCACTTGCACCCCTTCCACACCTGGATTTCCTACCATACCTTTACATCTAATAACAATTGTGGAGGACTCTCCATATTTGTTAAAACAACCCCATAGCCTCTAGACAGTCTCCTAGATACCATGAAACAGAACTCATTGAGATACAAACCACATTAAATAGGACCCATTATCAGCTCATAGTCTGTTACAGGACTCCAGTCTATGCCCTGTGAAAATCATGTTATGTTCTTAGGTGTAGGAGTAAAACTTCCTTTAATCAAAAACTCCATTATTCTGAGAGATTTTAAACCCCTCAATAAACACATTCACTTCAAATATAGGATATGCTAAAAGGTTCCTAGATTTAATTACAAAAACTTCCTGAAACACATTTTCAAGCAACCCACTAGCAGTCAAAATATCCTACACCTGATACTTTCAAATGAAACATCTGTATATTCCATTGCCCTGGTATCTTCCTTCAATTTATGCCTGATCACAAATTGGTAATCTTTACCTTTAAAATCTTACAAATGGATGCCAATATCACAAATTCAAAGTAGGAAGTACACGTCTTCTCCAATTCTATGATGACCTCTCTAACTTCACAAATAATGGTATCAGTCTAGACATTAAAATAAATCAGTGAGTAGTATGATAGCAAATTGGCTAAAAGATTTAACCCAAACAGTAAGAGTTAATGTGTGCTTTCTCAGAGATCATGAAGACGACCGGTGGTGTACTGTTGGGCTCAGTACTGGGACCTCTGTTGTTATGCATCTAATTTTCAGATCTCCAGAACATGAACCAATATGTCTGGTTAACAAAGTTTGCCGATAACTGTAAACAGGGTGTCACTCTGAAATCCCCCTCTGACACCCAGGCCATCCAGTATAACCTTAACATTTTTAATACCTGGTGTATGAGTAATGGGCTCAAATTAAATGCAAAAAGTGCAATAGTGTCACATTTGGTAATCACCTCTTCTCCAAAGCGTATAGCATAGAAAACAACCCATTTCAAAATGATAATGTTGTTAGAAACCCTGGAACATGGGTTGATAGTTCCATCTCCTTTGATCATTATGTTGCTATGGTGATCAAAAAGTCCTTCCTCCTGGTGCAGCTGAATGCAATGGGAATATCATACAAATATAAGGAAGTCATTGAGCCCTTATATTCTGCATTGATAAGACCAGTAATAGAATAGAATGCACCCTTTCGGAATGCACGTCACTAGACATATCAAACAGCTGGAAAGACTTCAAAGGTTCCTAACTAAAAAGACCACTGGCTTGAAATCCCCAAACTAACACAAAAGACTGAAAGCACTTCCCTTTCACTCAGTGTCATATAGATTCATAATGGTTGATCTATGCCTTGGCTTCAATGCCATTAGAGACCCAGAAGTCCAGGATATCTTGTAGCTCCATAAATGAAAAAAATCCAATGAATACTAAGACCAGAGATCTAAACCTACATTAGTAAGTAAATAAAACCCATTGGCGAGATAGATTCATTACACAACACTTCCCCCACCTCTGGAACAGGCTTCCACTTCAAATGAAGCCTTACAATGCATTATCTTCCTTTAAATTGGAACTAGATTCACAAATTCACCCCTGGCCTACCACTGACTGAAAATATGGGTAATATTTTAGGCTTGATATTTGCAAGGAGTAAATGTCTACTCGGCTCAGTTACCTTGCATTTCCTATGATCCTGTGCTATATATTCCTGTAAGAGGTAGCAACGAATGGGAAAGCAGACAGGAAACCGTGGGAATGCACAAGGAGTATATAGGATAGGTTGCTAGGTGAGGGCGGGATTGTAAGGCAAACTTTTTTTGAGGAACAAAGCCTTCTTTCTTAATATAATGAGATGTGGAATGAAGGTTTTTGGGAATAAGCAAAGGAAAAACTGGATCAACATAACCTGTATTAGTGGATTGGATACTCTCTGATGGCCCACTAGGAAGGACCCACCATTTGAGTGAATCAGCTTGCCCCAGTACAGAATCAACCATCTCCTTAACCTGTGCAAAACACATGATAGGCCCTTCCACATGCAACTAAGCAAAAGTATGTCTGGAAGTTTATTACCTGTGATGGGTCAGAACTACCTGCATGAGAGGGTCTATCAGACCATTTCCATTGAGATAAACCCAATACCACCACTAGACTTATCTTAAGGCTCAGTGATGGTTGGTTGTGATGGAGATGCCTGGGATATGGCTAGCTGTTCAAGGTAGCTTGTAGAGTAGAGAGACAACTGAAAAAGTTAGCATAAGCGTTCTGTTTCGTACAGTTTAAGTGAAATAGAGTATGATGCAATGCAGCAGCCGAGTTATGGAAGGGTAAGATGGACAACTGCAATGAGCTCAAAGTGTTGTAGGGATGTGATTGGCCAATCTCCATAGTTTTTTAATGCATACTGGCTTTTAAAAGCTAGCATTGTATGTGTGGTCAAATCTGAGTGCTGTAGCATTCCCTGTGTGGTCTTTAGTGCTGCTCTTTTTGTATTGATTAATTTTGCTTTCTCCTTTTTATAAATATTGCACCATGTTAGCTCTCTTTTTCTTTCCCATGTCCACATTTCTTCTTCAGATATCTCTTGCTCCTCCTGTTTCTACTTACTTGGGGGACTCAGTGTTCCATCATTCTGTGACATAATATGTATTAGACATTCTACACTAAATCATTTACTTTGCAGGTATTCCATAACTTCAGCTTCTAATTTTTTAACTTCTACTTTGCTAATATTCTGTTCTACGTCCCCCCTTTGTGATCTTGTTTTTGTATTGTGAAATTTTCTATATCTGAGTGCATTTGCTATATTTCTCTTTGAATATCTTTGGAGATACATTTTTTCATTGATTAATTTGTCTTTCCCCTTTGCATAAATATTGTACCATATCAGATCTCTATTTCTTTCCTATGTCCATATTTCTTTTTAAACTTTCCAAACAGCCCAAGGTTTCTTGGTCTATATAATGTTTTCATGAATCTGTTGTATTAATTAATACAAATTTGCATTTGAAGCTCTTGACAGTTTTTCTTGTGTAGGTATTTTTCTTTCCTCTTATTTCTGTCATAATCTTTTTGCATATATTCTGGGCCTCTTCCATAATAGTACCAATGCATAATTTCTTTCGTATCCTCAAAAGTCCTCTCTGTCATCTTTATGACTCCTTTTTGGCCTATTAGTTTTTGTGATTTTTGTGAATTACTACTTCCTTCTATGGGGGGGGGGGCTACTCCCCCTGAGCCTGACCTAACCTCATTGTTGGAATGTTTCTTTGTCTTGAAGATTCAACATTGTCATTTTTCCAACCTTGGCACTATTCTGCCTACCAGGATTGGAACCTTTTTTATCATGGGACTTGTGCACCCAGTTGTCTTTTTTATTTTTAATCTACTTCTGTCCATGATAAATGCTGTGTAAAATGCAGTCTATATATCAGCATTGTCTTGGTGAGATTTTGTAAAAACAAGGCCCACCTCATGAAGGTACTCACCAAGACTTGAGGATAAATTCAGTTCCAGCAATAATACTCTACTTTGCTTGCTGATTTTGTCATCTCTCCATTCAGATCCTAATCTCTTCATATGGACCCTTATCTCTTCATTTGGATCCATAATATCTTTTTTAACTTCTCCAAGTCTTTTAGGTTTCTAATACCATGATGGGAATGGACCTCATTGCTAAGTCAGAGTATGATTAAAGTTCATGAAATTAGTATTGTTTTTTAGCCAGAAGTGCTCTTCGTAGCACCCACAATGTGTTCATTATTGACTCCTTCTGCAAGTCATATAGAGTTATATGCATCAGTAACATATCTAAGTACAATTGCAAATTATTTTTTATTAGACCCTTTGTCCTACTTTTATTGGAATTCTCTGGGTATCCTTCTTCCACATTGTCTTCATTTCTGCCTGCAAATCCTGGTACTTTATGACTGTGTCTCTCTGTACATAACACATTGTAGTCACTGAGTGCAGTAATTTCAATAACTAATGCTACATTTGTCTTCTTTTCATGGACTACTATATCTGGTTTTCTTGCAACTTTTTTTTTGAAGTGTTGGTAATGGGTGATCCCATGTGATATAAACTTCATCATTTTCTATAATCCTTTGAGGCTCATATTTCCAATGTTTTTCAGCTGCTTCAATATTATAATGTTTGCACAATCCCCAATGCAAAAGTCTTGCCACATTATTATGCCTTTCAATATACAGGGCCTCTGCCATTAGTATATCTGTTTCACAAAACTTACATTTGTCTTTTTCTCACACGTGTTCAATGGAATTTGTAAGCCAAAGTGTGTGTAGTCCACTATCTTGGGATGGCAATATTCACCTTTCATCTTTTGGTTTAAATTCACTTCTCCCCTTGCCACTCCTGCATTTAATCCTGATCAACATGAGGTGGTTCAAAAATTTACTTGCAACTATAGTTATGCATTTTCCACATTTCTTGCCTTTTCATTTGATCCTTCACCTTTTATTCATTTGTTTGTTTTTTGGCACATTTATTTGCTGCCTGATTTTTATCTACTTCTAGTCCGATTTCCATTCCACCAATATGCTTCTGTTAAACTAAGCAGGAATGTCATCTTAAAAGTTATTCTCATGTTTTAAAACTTTCACTATGTTTGGGTCATTTGAGTTCAGCAGCTACGTATGCTATCCTATGATTGCAGATCAATACATGTAATCATTTTTGAGGAGGTCCATACCCCCTTCGGAAGGGGGAATATATAGTCTCGGTATACACTGTTTTTTATAAATCATTTGATAACTGTGAAGCATTGTTCTTATTTTCCTATCCATCTTACTTTTCTATCCAACTGATTCAATACATTTTGGGGGCAATCAATCAATCCAAAACTGTAAGTTGGGACAGGAAGAGCAAATAGGTTTATAGCTTGGATGTTGTTCCTAAATATCAGTGCTGTTTTCAGTATTAATTTTAGTCTTCCAACATATTCTCTACTAAGTTTATTCACATTTGCCCTATATATATTGCAAAAAAAAGTATTCCTGTATGCCTGAAACATGCATGTTTATGTTATATTCTGTTATTATATTTTGCTATAATATTTTTGGTAAGCTAATTACATATTGTTAGCAATACTGCTTGTACCTTAATAATGTTCTTTTTGTTGTGGAGCTTTTCTCCCCAGGTCTCCACTGGAAAATGAGTTTTCAACCCAGTCAGACACTACCTGGTTGACAAATGTAAAGAAATAAATAAAATAAAATAAAATAAACTTGTTCATGTTTTATTGTTGATCCTTCATCATTTCAAAAATATTTATACACTCTCTCTCTCATTCAGTTCTTTCATACCACATTCCTGTCCCAGGCTGATGTTTTCTTGGTGTTGCAGCTTTCCTGCTTCAAAGTTGCTTTTGCACATTTATCAAGACCAAATGGCATTCTATATCATCTGAAATAGTTTTGATCACTTGCAGTTGTTTTTTCAGTTCCTCGTCTGATGAAATATACAGTTTTAAATCATCCAAAAAAAGAAGGTGAGAAGTCTATCCCCAGGATTCAGCAAGCTCTGCAAGGCATGCAGGAATAATGCAGGAGCTGCTGGAGGCAATGTGGCCACCGTGAGATCCAGGAACAAGCTCTCAGGAAGTGCACAAGCACTCCTGCACTATTCCTGCATGGACACAGCTCCTGTATGCAAATTAACCCATTTGCAGGTGAAAACCATGCAAATGAGGTGAATTTGCGATCCAGGAAGCTGGCAGCCGGCCATGCAGGACTAGTAATCTACAGAAATGTACTCGGTTAGCAAACTACAAAACGGAGCCATGACAGCTCCAAATAAAGGGTGTATATAACATGTAAAGCATGCCAATGGCCATATATTGGCCATTGGCATGGAAAACAGTTGCAAAAATAAAAAAATATTTTTGGGCGATTTTAGCCATTTAAGCGTAGGGCAGGGGCATGCAAATGGGATTGGCCTGAAAATAAAAAAAACAAAAACCTAGAAAAAAGCATTCTATCCAAAATCACAATTTTGCCATTATACTCAATGGCAGGCAAAAGACAACATGGCCAGTGAATAGTGGTTGCTAAAGGGGAAGGCTCACTTTCAGACTTGTAACTAGGCATTAGCAGGCAATCCTATGCAAATGAGGGGAATGATACTGAATCCCAGATTCCCCCTCATGGCTAGCCTACAACTAACCGTGTAGGTGCAGGAAGACCATGGTGCAAGCCTAAGAGCTAGCTGACATCATAGAGGGGTGTGTCAGGTATACTATAAGCTTACTGGAGCCCTCTGGCTCGGGTTTGCCCTTAGCTTAGCAGAGCTAAGCAAGGGGGTGTGTCTGAAGCTGCCAAGTACTCTTTATATTACCTAAGCGGGTGTGAGTGCCACGCACCATGTTTTAAAGGGAAAAAAAAAAGTATATCAAGAAATAGCAGCTCCGTGCATATCTGAGCACTGTGCTTGCATGGCTCGCCCTGGTGTTAAACAGGAAGGCAAAGGGAAGGGAAACAGCAGTAGGAAGGTAATCAAGGAGAACAAGCATAGCTGGCAGGTGAAATGTATCAGAATCAGCCAATTACACAGGCAGCAGCCCAGCCCAGCACACTACTACTATAAACTATGCAAACACCTTTCCCTCTGTTTTTTCCCACAAACTCTACACCACCGGTGTACACAAGCAGGGAAATTTTACCAAACAAAAGCAACAAAATGATAGGGGCTGCATTAGCTCTCATAAATCAACATGTGGAAGAGGCTGAGATTGGTAAGGATGAGAATGCTGATGACCAGCCCACAGTGAGGAGACGGAGAAGAGTGTACAGACCCAGGGTAACCTACCAGGTGCTATATGAGCTGGCGATAGTGGAGCACTATAGGTTGGACAGGGACCTCCTACAGCAAATTGTTGAGCTGTGCCGGCCGTGCCTCGCACACAGAACCAACAGAGGAGAACCCAACCCAGTGGATACCAAGGTATGTGTAGGCCTAAAAATACTAGCCACAGGTAACTTCCAAAGGCCAACTGGGGATACCATGGGGATTTCACAGGCATCAGCATCCAGGCTACTCCACCAGTTCCTGGATGCCAAGTCAGCACATGCTGGTGAGCACGTATATTTCCCCAACAGCCATGAGATGTTGACCAGCAATATGCATGTCTTCACCAAATAGCAGAATACCCTGAGGTAGTGGGTGCTATAGACTGCATACACATACACATCAAAGCACCACCCGGTGAGTGGTGTAGGGTCTACATCAACCGCAAGGGCTTCCCCTCCATCAACTGCCAGGTCGTGTGCAATGCCCAGGGCATTATAATGAATGTGTGTGCTGGCTGCCCTGGAAGTTATCACAACTCCAACATCTGGCATATGATGCAGCTGTACCAGAGACTTGCCAATGGGGACATCCCTTATGGCCACTTAGTGGGGGATGCTGGTTATGCACTGGCACCGTGGCTGATGTCACCCATCAGAAATACACACACACCCTGAACAAGAACTCCATAATGAGGCACACGCACAGACCAGAATCAAAACAGAGCATGTGTTTGGGATGCTCAAGGCATTGTTTTGGTGCCTGGACATATCCGGTGGATCCTTGCAGTACTCACCAGCTACATGTACCCAAATTGTCATCGTATGTGCCATGCTACACAATATGATCCTGCGGAAACAACTGCAGCAGGAACAGCATAGGGCAGGGTCACACAGCCTCCCCACCATTGCCAAGACCTGCACAGGCACAGAGTGACTTGGAGGAGGAACAACCTGAGCCTGCCCCAGTAGGCAGAAGGAGGTGTGCACAGTATGCCCTGGTCTTGACAAGAGGCAACGCATAGCACATACACTGACATGGTAGGAACCCAGGGAATTACACCTCTCTCTGACTCGCACATACAGTAAAAGGGATGCCAAACATGACACTACCTGTGGTTAACCATGTAGAGGGAGTGTACTATGTGCATCTGACATAGTCAGCCCTCCAGCACCATCCTCAATACTGGCACAGCCACAAGGTAAGTCACTCTCCCTATCAATTGCTGAATGGAGTAGTATGTTTTGTTACTTGTATCTATGGTATGGATGTGAGCATGCAAGGGAATCGGGTGGCTGAATGGGATGCCAGCAGATAGTAGCCACCTATAGTGGCAGCATGAAATCTGTAAAAAATACTGGTGTCACCATAGTAACCAGTACTAGAGAAGGTGACCAAACTCACTGCAGGAAATGTGGTGGGCCAAATGTGTGTCCATAGGACACACACATGCCAGTTAGGGAGGCTCACATACCCAACAACAGTCTCAGCCAGCAGGACAGGCATAGACAAACACAAACAAAGGCTGTGCTAAGGCCTCTGATTGATGGCTATGGATAACAGCCCCCCTCCATTCCTACAGAGCCAGACTACAACAGGTCAGGCAGTGGGATGCTAGTTCTGAAGGTTAAGAAGTCTAAAACTGAAATGTAGGTCGATCAAACCTAAGAACTGTAGTACACTGATATGCCTCTAGTCTGCATGGTAGGTCAGAATACAGAATGAAATGGAGTACCTGAAACACCAGTACAGTCATAGCAAATGTGTACAGTTGTTAGGTGTGCCCCCCCCCCCCAACAATCCTATGTAGAAATGTAGTAACATGTATGTGTAGGTATAATTACAGTGGGGCACAGATTACCTGAGCCGGCCAAAGTAGCAGGATAGATTGTAGCATATGTACAATATGCAGGGCTGCATGTGTTAGGTTGATGTGTGTTGTATAAAGTGTGAGAATGGTCAGCATGTAGACAATGTAAGGTTTGTCCTGGTGGCCATTGGCCAGTACTACCAATGACAGGTCCAAGTTCTCACAACTGTAGTGCCAAACACAATGCATCCCAGCAAAATACATTCCAGCAGTAAGCCATAGTAAATGTTTGGATGTAATATCTGTCACCATGTGAAAGATGGACATGGCATGACTGTGGGCCCAGACATACAAACAGTACACAGGTGGAAGTACCCCAGACAGACAGTGTATAATATGTTACTGTCAAATGGACACACCATTGGAATTGTACATACAGGTTAGCAGCACATTAGTTGGGTTTGTAGTATGGGATACTGATGTTATCTGGCCAAACACTGGCAGACCACAAAGGTCACAGGTATGAAGTATTGAGAAACTGCTGATGTCCCTGCACAAGCCAGTGTGATGTACTAGTTAGGTAGACGTTCTAATGTATATCTGTAAGTCAGATGCAAGTAGTTTCCATAGCACACATGCACCCAGCTCACCCCACCATCACCCACAGGTACCTCACAGGTCTTATCCCTGCTGTTGGGAATGAGTACAATATGATCCCCACCTCTGCATGGCAATAGCCACAGAATGCAGCATGCAGAAGAGGTCTCCCATGCAGGTGTGTCCCTAGCTGTAAGCAGCACCATGCCAGCATCCACACCACTGGATCAATAATGACAAAAGTATTGGCATTAACACCTTGCACACCTACCCTGTCACTCCAGGGGAATATAGTGTCTTGCAGTCTGGGACTGCAGGAGTGACACAATGCAACAGCCTGCTACAGCTGGCCTGCATCACTACGAAATCCCCTACAGTTCTCTGCTAAAGGCCTGTGTCTCTCCCATACTGCCAAGGTATGTTATGTCATGAACTCCCAAAAAACAACATAACACAGTCCACAGAATTCAAATGCAAGGCCATGTCGACAAATCCCAGTAACATGTCCACCATGTACTACTGCAGGAACTGTGGACCAACACCAAATTACTGCTGGGATGAAGTAATAACTATAGGTAACTTATCAGATAATGTTTGCATAATGTTTGGAAGAGGATAAAATAATGGTGGGGGGGGGGGGAGTAGGAGCATGGATGGCATGGAGTGTGTGAAGTCTGAAACTCAGCCGTGTGCATATACTATCCCTGCTTGCAAACACAGGAATGGGTGGCTACAAACCTGCTTGTAAACCACAATGTGAAGGGGTAATGTCCAGAAGTATGGCCCCTGCTTCTGGGTAACCTGTATGAATGTACAGCTGTGAGGTATGGCCACAGCAGAATATGGCCATACTGTCATGTCGATGGATGTACAAGCATGGGATCCTTAGCCACCACTGTACCAAGGTGCTGAATCATTTACACAGACCCATCAGCAAGTATCTGCAGTTTCCCCTCCAGAATGGCATGATTGTGCAAGAATATGTAGGCTGCAGACCACAATACTGGGCACAGCTGCACTCATCCTGTGTTCCCCAGGAAATTACTGAAGCAAATATGTATACCTGACAGTAGTTGATGACATAAAATACCACAGTGTAAAACAGTACATATGTCTGAATATCTCTACTAACAGAAGCAGCACAGACACAGTTACTTATAGTAACCCACTATGCTTTGCCCATTTTGACCCCATATTGTCAACCGATCTACAGATATCCCACAGAAACAGGTTGCTAGTAGTAGGTATAGAACACAGAAGCCTGCGCTGGAGTGAAACATACCTGGAATGGATTCACACATTCAGTACAGAAGGTCATACTGGGCATGCTCCCACATTTAGAGAAATGAAGCCCATGTCTGGCAACAACAGTAGTCTATACATATATGACAGTCACAGATGTTTGTGCACACTCCTCATTGCACAGCAGTCATGCTTTGCACACACATTGGATAGGAATACACACATACCTCCAAGGACAACACACTATAATAGGCCAAAATTACACATACATAGATGTGTGGAAGAGAGTGGCAGACAATGACAAAGAGCCTCCCATCATGAGGCCTGTCCCACCCAGCACACATCCAATTGGGTAAAACCACATGATGTGCAAATGTCAATCACTGTAGACATTTGCCTCTGGTATCCCTCAGCACTATAGTATCTGTGGTGCTTGTGATAACTGTGTAACATGACTGTACAAGTCAGTATTTATCTAGCAGTTGTATACATGTACCTGTGAAATATAAACCTGTGTGTGCCTGAGTGTTGTGTGTCTGCTTCCAGATGAGTGGTTTATGGCCCACGCACATGCACTGCACTCCCCATTGCTCAACTATGGCAAGCCTGTTGATGTCTTCACCTTGAAATACACCTCTGGTGAAAAAGTAGCCCCATAAGCTCCGTATGTGCTATAACTGCATTATGCTATAATGTGATATGCTAGTTAAATAGGAGTTCTAATCCCAGACATGGCAAGTGTGTGAGTGTGTGTGTGTGTGTGTGTGTGTGTGTGTGTGTGTGTGTGTGTGTGTGTGTGTGTGTGTGTGTGTGTGTGTGTGTGTGTGTGTGTGTGTGTGTGTGTGTGTGTGTGTGTGTGTGTGTGTGTGTGTGTGTGTGTGTGTGTGTGTGTGTGTGTGTGTGTGTGTAGGGATCAATGCTTTTGTGGCCATTCATAGTCACTACACTCCCCATTGCCCTACTTTGGCAAGCCTGCTGATGTCATTCACCTTGAAATACACCTTTAGGGAAGGATTTGCCTATAAGCTCTGTGGCACATGCTATAACTGTGTAATGCTATTGCGTGATGTACTAGTTAGGTAGACATTCTAATCCCAGACATGGCAAGTGTGTGTGTGTGTGTGTGTGTGTGTGTGTGTGTGTGTGTGTGTGTGTGTGTGTGTGTGTGTGTGTGTTGGGATCAATCCCTTTGAGGCCATTCACACTCACTGCAATTTCCATTGCCCTACTTTGGCAGGGCTGCTGATGTCATTCACTTTGAAATAGACCTTTGGGGAAAGAGTAGCCCAGTAAGCTCCATGGCACATCCTATAACTGTGTAATGTTGTAGTGTGATGTTCAAGTTAGGTAGGAGTTCTAATCCCAAACATGGCAAATGTGAAACTCTGTGTGTGTGTTTGATTGTGTGTGTGTAGGGATCAATGTTTTTGTGGGCATTCACAGTCACTAAGCATGCCTAAAAATGGAGGACATCTTAATCTGTGCAGTAACAGAGACCTGATCCAAGTCTCTAGAGAGCACCCCTGCAATACCAGGTATAGCTCTTACCACACCTGTCGGCCACCAAACCAGGTCCAAAACACTAAAGGTGGAGGAGTGTCCAAATTCACCAAGGATATTCACTCGACCATACTACTTGTCCAACATAATGCACCTGAAATACCTCCAGTGCAACTAAGACTAGGTAAGACTGAAATCCAAATTGTATAGCTTGCTACAGATCCCCCATCATGCCCTACGATTCCCACTACACCTTTCAAAACATACTGGGAAATATTATGATACAACCAAACACCCTAACACTGGGTGACTTACACAACCCAGCCATTAACTTGGAAAACTACTTGTGTACCAACACGTGTGCCAAATGGTTCTTGGAAGTCATAATTCCGAATGCCCTGGATCAAGTAAGCCATAGTCCCACCAGGGGCTCAAATATCCTAGACCTGGTCATTACCAACATGGGAAATCAATGCTCCACACCTATGGTCACCCCGTCGGTGATCAGGTCTGCCCATAAGCTAATCACCCTTAACATCCACATCCTTTCCCCACACTCCAGTAAAGAAACCTCCATAACACACATCTCCAAAGCCATCATGCTACACATGTCAGACATGACTAACGTTATGACACCCATGCAGACGGGAACTGAAAGGATGACTGCTGAATCCTACACAAAGGCTCTGTATGAGCACATCTACTCGTGCATGAATCATGCCATCCAATATAGAACCAAGACGCTTCCTTCCAAGAAAATGAAGCCAATGTGGTTGCCCCCTGCCATAAACATACTGTACAACAAAAGGAAGAAACTGTTGCAGAAATGAGGGAATTTCCAGGATGCAAAATACTCCCTTACCAGCCTCAGTAAGAATCTGAGATCTCTCATAACATCCTCCAAAGCTAGTTACGAACATAATATAGCCAAAGATGCCAAAGACAACTGCAAGCAATTCCATAGCTATGTCAGGAATCTAAATGGCAAAGGTCAGATCTGGTCTGCACTACAACAGGATGGTATTAAAGATACTGCTCCCAAGGATATTGCCAATATCCTAGCAGATCAATTCAGTGCCAACTGCACCCCCCTCCCACCTGAAAGGGCCCATCTCAACACTGAAAGATTGCCAGATTCCGGTAGTAATGGCAACACAGGTAAAAAACACACTCTGCAGATCTAAGAAAACAGCATCCACAGAACCAGTCAGCATCCCAGGCTGTGTACTACATGAACTGCAAAATGAACTGGCATCTCACCTACGTGCCATGTCTAATCATAGCCACACCTCAGGCTTCATACCCACTGTGTGGTGCACAGCTGCAGTTAACCCAGTCCACAAGGGGGGATTCACCTTGGATCCTGGGAACTACAGCCCCAGCAGTATGACGTGCCTGATCTGCAAGGCCATGGAATGTATTATCATGGAACTTATAAATAAAGACATTGGCAACCTGCAAGCACTGGACCCCTCCCATGTTGGGTTTGTGAAGGGCCGATCATGTGTCCTGAACCTGATTGACATCTTTGAATCAGTCTCCAAAGCTGTGGACGAGGGTAAGGCAGTTCACACAGTCTATCTGGACCTCACCAAGGCATTTGACACCATCCCCCAGTCTGAAATCATAGATAAATGTGCCAAGCTGGCCATTAATCCCTACGTCCCCTGATGGGCTGCCAATGTCTGTACTGACAGAACCCACACTGTAAAAGTAGTTGACACCAACTCCAGCCCCAGACAAGTGACAGTTGGAGTACCTCAGGGTTCAGTCCTGGGTCTGCTCTTGTTTGGCATCTACTGCTCTGAAGTACAGGCCAACACTAAAGGTCTCTGGCTAATAAAGGTCGCAGATGACTGCACACTGGGAGCCAATACTGAATCCCCACATGATGTGGATATTCTACAGAAGGGCCTTACAGAAAGAGATGCTTGATGCCTGAGCCATGGCCTCAAGCTCAGTGCCAAGAAATGTATATTTATCCCCTTTGGGACAGGACATGTACCTGTGAAGTACCACATTGGTGGCAGTACACTAAACACCTAAAGTGTTATAAGAGACTTATGGACACAGGTGGACAGTGGTCTCACCTTTGATAACCGCATTTCCACAACAGTCAGGAAATCCACCTATGTGACACACCTCATCAATAAGGGCTTTACATCCAGGAAAAAGGAGGCCATTGTCCCACTGTAGTCATCTCTCAGTAGACCCAGTACAGACTACAATGGCCCATTAGGTATGTGCCTCACAAGACATCTGCAACAACTAGAAAGACTGCAGACATACCTCAGTAAAAGTATCACAGACCTAAACCAGATGCCCTATGCTGACCGCCTGAAAATCATCAAGCTATACTCTGTCACATATTGTGTACTCAGAGGTGATCTTTGCTTAACATACAATGCCATGTCAAACCCAGAGATTTTGGACATTCTACACTTAAAGAAATCCAAATCCCTCACAGCCACATGCACCAGGGATCCAAACCTTGACATGACAATGAACAATACATACTGGAGGGATGTGTTCTGACCCAGAGACTCCCCAGACTCTGGAATAGACTGCCCATACATGTCAAGCAGAGTGCCTCTTTGGCCCTCTTCAAAAGAAACCTTGATGATTGGATGGGAGATAGGAAATTGACCCCGGTGATCATGTCAGTTGCCCTGCTAGACAGGGGTCCAGGGAAGTTAATATTGCAGGAAGACATAGCCAGGGAATTGTCATGGCTAGGCATGTATAGGCCCTAGGGCCGATAGCCTATTACCAACCTAAGAACCTATGACCTACACTTTCCATTGCCCAACCTTGGCAAGCCTGCTAATGCCATTCACTTTGAAATACACCTTTGGGGAAGTAGTAGCACAGTAAGCTTCATGGCATGTGCTATAACTGCATAATGCTTTAGTATGATGTACTAGTTACAGACATAGCAACTGTAAAATTGTGTGTGTGTGTGTGTGTTTGTCTGGGTAGGGATCAATACTTTTGAAGCCATTCACAGTGACTACAACTTCCATTGCCCTACTTTGGCAAGCCTGCTGATGTCATTCACTTTGATATACACCTTTGGGGAAGGCGTAGCCCAGTAAGCTCCATAGTGCTTGCTATAACTGCATAGTGCTGTAGTGTGATGTACTAGTTAGGTAGGAATTCTAATCCCAGATAGGGCAACTATGAGACTTTGTGTGTTTAATAATAGGACTCATTGTGGAACGGGTTTTGTGAATTTCTTATATGGTGGGCCTATTATATGTCACTATGTCCGCCTTACAAGGATAAAAGATGTCAAAAAGCAGAGAGGCTGGGGTAGACAATCCATACCCCTACATGTGATATCATGGCTTGGGGAACAATATGGGAAACCCTTGTATTACCCAGAGAACACTCTCCACCCATGTCTCAATGTCTCATACACAAACACACTTGTCTAGGCAGCAACCACTATGTTGGTAGTTCCCTGCATATTGCCCACAGATAGTAACCATGGTATGCTTGCAGTGGACTACAGAGGACATGGCACCCTGTCCCATCCCTACAATAGGCAAATCATTGCATACAGTGCTCCTTCGCTATGTTCCCCACTGGACGCCTGCAAAAACTGTAGAGCCAGCAAATGTAACCCGCAAAGGACATACCATGCCTTCTACATATGCCCTGTATGTATAGATGCCACTGACACCAGTGAATTCCTGTATCATGTTGTCAATGTAGGTGCAGGGTCAACCTGGTGTCCATTACCAGTTCTCACCACATGAGATCAGGAATGGCACATCTGATGATAACAATCTACACAACATGCCCCAGACACCCAGGTACACTTCCACATGTCACAGAACATGCATGTGGACGTGTGCGCATTCCAGACACCGTCCATGTTATGGATTATAGAACACATACACGGCAAACATTGCACAGCACTGGCCACCCACAATAGTAACCCAGATGAGTGGATGGTGAATACAATACCCACCTATGTGGGCCAATCCAGACACTACACCCCTAAGCCACACTGCAGACCATTGTCATGTGGCCTGATGCCAAGGTATACCCTTTACCTAGCCTTGTACAGCCTTCTGGCACAGTCAACCACTACACACCTGTGAAGCAATGCACCCATGCATGTCCATACTGGAAAACCTGAGTTTGTGTGTGTGTGTGTGTGTGTGTGTGTGGAGTATAATTATTTGGACACCATGCACACTCAATACACCTCCCACTGGCCTGCTGAAGCATGCCTTCTGATATCAGACACCTTGACATACCATTTGCCCATATATCAGTCTGATAACCTCTGTGGTGCATGTGATACCTGCGTATTACTGTATTGTGGCAAACTAGCTAGTTAAGAAGTCTAATCCTCACCCTGTCAACTGTGATAATGTGTGTGAGTCCCTGAGAGAGTGTGGCTATGTCATCCTTAACATCTGTTCTTGTGGATAGGCACATGTACTACACCTGTCTTATCCCTCCTTTATCACTGTTGTTGAAGTCAAGCATCGTCAAATATACCCTTGGACAGCTCCCCCAACATGCAAGCTCTGTGGTGCATGCAATAACTGCATAGACATGTACTAGCAATACATGGTCATGCAGGGGTTTAAAACCCCATACTGGTAAGTGTGTGAAACAAACCTGCTTAGCTTTTACTCTCCGACCCCATCCCTGTCTTACTTTGTCTCTGTCTGTCTCTCTCACTCCCTCTCTGGTGAATGTGGAGAAGTATGCCTGCTTTGCTTAGGCAGCAGCTTGTGTTTTGAAAGTGATGCTCATGATCAACTGATGGCCTGTGCATGAACTGCAGTCCCCCACTAGCTGATTGCATGTGGAACAGCTGTGGTAACATTACCATAGCCAATTGCATGGAAATACACTCCTATGACTAGGCTAGGAACATCATGTGGGTGTTGGCCCTTTTCATTCACTGTGAGCAAGCTTTCATGTCGGTGTTTGGCAAACAGCATCACAGATGGTAGTGGGATATACCTCTAACAACATACACTGTGGAGACGGGCCAACAAACAGGAGGGGGATGTTCCAGACATGACTACAGAATGTAAGTTTTACTCTTCGGCATTTGGAGTAATGTTGGTTTAACAGGGTTTGTGTGGATATGGCTGGCCTAGGTGATTTAATACCTGTCATGACAGTGTTATGTGTTTGAGGAAGCTCCCACCTGTAGGGTTATCTGCAGACTGGCCAGTGTTTGGAGTCTTAGGTGTCTTGTGTTACTCATAGATTACCTATCTTAGAACTGCAAAAACATAGTCTGAGGATTGCAGTCAGTTCATGGTGACAGCCATGAGAGTTACTGACTTCATATCCCTCATAGGATATATGTCACAACAAACCCTGTTACAACAGTAAATGTATGAGGTTATCACAGCAACATGTCAATAATGGACCTGTGTTTGGGCCTCCAGCCACAACTCTGTCAACCTTTGTACATATTTCATGCAGTAAGAGGTGCATATGTTCTGTACACCATTATTTTTTGACATAATTTCTGATAACAAGCCAGTGAGATATCAGACTGCTAGACATGTTATGTATAGTAGGAGTTATATTTGAGGACATAACCTGGGCATTCTGTGGTTGAGTGTACAGTAGTGAGGTCTGTGTACTTATGGTGATTGTCAACAATGTGTGTAATGCAAATATGTACCTTAGCCTGAGTACAGACTGTGGTAGATGTCATTGTTCTTGGTCCTGTTCTATATGATGTTACATGCTGATCCAGTGTACATTACCCTATTAGCTTACATGTTTGTAGGGACAAACACACACACGTCCCATACCACAGACAGGCATTGGACCACACTGTGTAGTGGCCCAGTATATGTAGGGTTCATGTGTGAGTGGCACATATGAGAATGGTGTTGATCAGACAGTCCATATACTAATATTAAGCATGCTTACCATATGTGGCTGTGGCTGTGTTCACACTGGTTGTCGGTATGCACTTTCACACAGGTGTCTGTTACTCTGTGCTGTGACATGCATGTAGAGCCTGCTATATATGCAGGTACATGTGAATTACCCCATAAGAAATGTAGGCCAATGTTGTGGCAGTCTGCCTGTAGTTTGCACAGTGCTTTGTTACATGCCTAGCAGCTTAGTGCACTTACCCAGTGTGATGTTATGTCCAGATATTTTTTAGATGTACTGCTGCTGGGCCACAATAACTGTCATGTATTTCTGACAAAGCAGTGGAATGCTGTACAGATGTATGTAACTAACTAGTGGGTAGTATGTGGCCATGTGACCTCTGCACCACCGGTTATTATGTGTCAGGAGAGACAGGAGTGTGTGAATGCATAAACTGTGCAGGCATATGTATTCCAGAATTTACATGATATACTCATTTACATGGCTGTCAACATCCACATTGTCAGGCTTGGTCCACATGTCTTGCACTAAGGGGTTCTGTGTATACCTCTGGATGGACCAGAGTGTGTTAGACTTTCCACATTTATTGGTCATATCTCTGCTGTATTCCACAGGACCATTACTGTGATATTAGTGGTACTGTAATATGATGGTCTTATGATGTCTGTCAGTAACTGATGGCATACATGTCAATAGCAGATGTGACCTCCCACACACAACTTTGCTGTTAAGACAACCCCTGTTACAGTAGCAAAAGTCTACATATATACCTGCAATAAGTACATGACATCCCCTTGCACTAAGAGGTTGAGACTATTGGTGCTGAGGCATGACTCCACTCCATGTTCTGGACATATGTTTTATATATATATAAATATATATGGGTCTACGAATCGACGAATCGACGATTCACGGGAAGAGGAGACTAAGCGACCCCCCAACCGATACCGACAATACACGCTGGGGGAGGAGAGACTAAGCGACAGGTAGGTTCACCGACAGGAGATTCGCCGACAGCGGAAAGACCGACATGTCAAATCGTTACGCGTTAGTATGAAACAGGGGACAGAGTTACAGCGGCGGTCAGTGTCGTGTGTTAAATTGTGGGATGTCGGGTTAGGCTGTGGGACAGGTGTGTGTTTGTAAGTGTGTGATAGTGAGGGACTGTAGTTTGTTTAGTGAGTTAGGGTTAGGTTAGGTTAGTGGATGTGTTGTTGTGTGCTTGTGTATTTGGCGATTTTGTGTCGGTGTTTTGTTGTTCGGTATGTTGCGGTGTGGTGTGGTGTTGTCGGTTGTTTGGGGTCGGGGATGTGTGTGTCGGTGATTCGACGCTCGTGTATGAAAGTAGACCCATATATATATATATATATATATATATATATATATATATATATATATATATATATATAGATATATATATATATATATACATATACATATCTACATACATATATGGATATATATGTGTGTGTGTGTGTGTGTGTGTGTGTGTGTGTGTGTGTGTGTGTGTGTGTGTGTGCACATATATAAATACTTATACATACACAAACACACATATATATATATATATATATATATATATATATGTGGATCCCTATCACAACACCGACACGCCACAAACCCGACACTCAAAACAACGTCACCAAACACAACACTGAAAACGCACAAAACCGACAACTCACAAAACCGAACACCATAACACCGACACCCAAAACACCGACACACAAAATGTAAACTACACATTACACACAACTATACATGCACTAACCCTAACTCAAACCCTAACCCTAAGGTCCGACACTACCGCACACTACCGCACACTTTCCCTACCAGCACCCTAACCTTAACTCACTTAACCCGCCACTAAACCTACATCCATCACTATCACACTTAGCATTTACCCTACCCGCACCCTAACTCACTTAACCCGCCACTACACCTAAAGTCTGTCACTATCGCACACTTACCTTACCCGCACCCTCCGACATCATCACACCACTCACCTTTCCCGCACCCTAACCCTAAATTCCACATTTACCTGTCCGCTCCCTAACGCTAAATCCCTCACTACCACACACTTACCTGTCCGCTCCCTAACGCTAAATCCCTCACTACCACACACTTACCTGTCCGCTGCCTAACTCTAAATCCCTCACTATCGCACACTTACTGACTCGCGCTCACTTGTTGCCCATGTCGGTGTTTTGGCTGTCGGGATTTCACCTTGTCGATCATCTGTCTCATCGGTCTTCTTAGCGTCAGTGTTTTGGCGTGACGATGAAGTCAAGGGGACCCATATATATATATATATATATATATATATATATATATATATATATATATATATATATATATATATATATATATATATATATATATATATATATGTGTGTGTGTGTGTGTACATATAGTTATAGATATCTACATATATAGGTTCATAGGTTCATAGGTAGGTACTAGGCTATCGGCCCTAGGGCCCATACAAGCCTAGCCAAAAATTGTACCCTGGCTTTCGCCACCCAAGAAAATTATTTTCCTGTGCCCCTGTCGAGCAGAGCCACAGAAGTGATCCCCGGGGTGAATTTCCCATTTCCCATCCAATCATCAAGATTTTACTTGAAGAGTGCTAATGAGGAGCTCTGTTTGACATAGATAGGTATTCTGTTCCAGAGTATGGGAAGTCTCTGGGACAGGAATCTATCCCTCCAGCATGTTCTGTTTATTGTGGTAACAAGGTGTAGGTCCCTAGAGGGTGTAGCTCAGAGGGATTGGGATTTCTTTAAGTGGAGCATGTCCAACAGCTCTGGGTTTGACATAGCTTTGTATGTTAGGCAGAGATCACCCCTGAGTAGGCGATATGCGATGGAGTAAAGCTATAGGTTTTTGAGACGGTCTGCATAGGGCATCTGTTTGAGGCCAGTAATATATACATACATACATATATATATATATATATATATATATATTTATATGTATATACAGAGAGATCTATATATGGCCAAATATATGATGCACTATACAGATGTATATAAATGCATATATATGAAAATATATGTGTATGCACCTGTACACACACACACATATATATATATATATATATATATATATATATATATATATATATATATATACATATACATATCCTTGTCATGTGTAAACATTACTGTTGTGTATACCTTCCCAGATGTATCACACCATATGTATCTGATATGTGTATATTTAGATATATCAACATATGTGATGCAACAGTAATATCACTAACAAGTACTATACAATTGTAGAAGTCACAGCAATTGTTCAGTACTATTTAATATGTGTACTGACAGATATATTGGAAAAACAACAACTGTCTTCACATCTGTCATGGTGTAGTGGTTAACTGCTGTGACTATAGTGTACAAAATCCTGGGTTCATGACCTGCAAGGGCAGTTTATTTTGTTGCTGGGCAGAACAGGGGCTGTTGGATACAGCTTTAACCGTTTTTGCGTGTGTTTGTGTGAAGCTAAGCGGTGCTAAAGTATGGTTAAACGTACAGGCGCTTTCACCGTGTAGGCTTCGCTTACCAGTGCACAAAAGTGCTTAGCTGTTATATTGCAGCAATGCTGACACCTGCTAAGCATGGCTCAGCCCTGGTAACCAGTGCTCACATTCCAGTCTGATAACATAGCAGGGTAATGACATCTGTAATAAGTGTATGTAATGCCATGTACATAACATGCATCTATGTGCTATCATTACAGTAGCAAGGGGTGTGAGTCTACTATATGGCTTGTACAACACTCTTATCCATGTGAATGTGTTGCATACATGGGAATTATCCCAGGTTATATGCATGTAGTGTAACATTACGTTACCACTGTTGATAGTGCTTTCCCAAGTAAGAGTAGATTGCTAACTGTAGTACAGGAAACAAACACCCCTTCATGCAAAGATGGACTCTGAGTCCTCCCTGTTGTGTTCCTGGTGTGTGAGCTGTGTCTCATTAAATATTTCCTACTGGATAATGATCTGACATGTGGAAAATAACTGTAGACTACTGTGTGTATAGCACATGTCAGTGTGGGCTGCCGTCGTATAGTAATGGCATACTTATCAGTGTCAGATGTCTATCTGTCAATGCATTCATCCTAAAGCATAACTAGTTGGCAAGCTGATGTCTGTCAGTCCTCTGTACAGAGTTGCAGATGTCAGGTATCCTTCTTGGATACTTGCAGGCAATCTATAATTGACTGATACTGACATGTCTGCCCAGCTGTGTTATAAATGCCACAGAAAGGACTCCACACCCTGTATGCACCACATGCCATGGATACATCAACTACACAACCGCAGTCAGCAGAACATGCTTGGGTACAGGTCTCCAAGACAGACACTGACCCTGTTATGTAACACATATTGCATACATGTCAAATGGAGCACCTCACCGGTCCTCTGCAAGAGGCAGCCAGAGGATTGGCTGATGCATGTCACTCTCACCCTGAGGATCACCCCAGCGGTGTCTGTTGATAGATGGCCTGCTGGCACATGGCAAGTGGCATGATACCACTCTACACACATCACCTACACTTCCCATATCTCTATGAACAATAGGCTAGTACACACCTATAAACACCTGCACCGATGCACCCCAGTACTGACAAATGTGTAAGTGTGCTTTACTGAGAATGTCAGTGTCTGTGTGTTTGTAGACCTGTAGTTGGGAATACCTTGAGGCCCTTCACACCCACCACACCACCCACTGCCATAGTTAGATGTGGCTGCTGCTGTACCAACCATCACATGTACCTTGTTACACTCTTCTCCCTAAAGGCTACCTGGGCCCTGCAGTACCAGCATGACACTGTTGTGCAAATGGATTGATAGGCATGGGATTGTGTGCATGTGTGTATATATGTAGGGTAGAGCATTCCATGGCCACATACTCCTATTACAATACACATTGCCACACAGTATTAGGGATAGTGATGTTGCTGCCTGTAGAGGAGGCATGACAATGCATCACCCTACTATGCCTGTGGCATGTGCATTAGATGCATATCCCTGGAGTAGCACTCTTGGGATGGACAAGGGGTTGTATTGCAGTCCTGGTCAATGTGTGATGGTGGGTATGTCAGTGTCATCATGGGCTCCAGTGCATACAATATCCACAGTGGAGTATGGGTGCTTGGTATACTGTCATTACACCATGCTCCCCCGATACATGTCCCATGGTCCCATGTACCACTGTATGGTGACCATTGTCACCATTAACCATACAGGTAACTGATAACACTAGCCAGCCCAGTTATACATGTGCTGTGTGCAACCTACCTGTAACACAATGGACACACTGACAAGGTAGTTAGCACTGATAGGCCCAGGTCTCACAGATGTGTGTCTGACTATGTGTTTGTCAATGTGTATATGATGGTATGTTACACTATGTATTGCCCATAAATAACCATTACATCCCCCATTACCATACTGTACATGCCTGGGGATGTTCTGCATGTAACATGTAACCTGAAACACACCTCATCCTAAAAGCTGTGTGTGCAATTAAAGCCATACACATCAGTAGCCCTACATACCTAGGTAGGGGTCTAGTCCCAGAGTGTGTGTGCATGTGGAGGGATCTACTTCAGGTTGCAGAATATACATGTCCCAGGGGGTCATCTGTCCAAGAACTGCATGACATATGCTAACATTTCACATCATCCTGTGGACATACATTCCATCACAACTAGTGTTAGATGTGTAAATGGCCTCTTCCCCATTGTATAGGTGTGCAGCGATACTGGGGTTGGTGTATATATACACCACGGGTGGGAGGTTGGTGTGATGATTAAGGTGCTTGCCTTAGAAACACAAGGCGCAGGGTTTGATTCTCACATGGGGTAATTGGCTAGGCTTAAAATGGCCCATGAGGGCAGTTAGCCTAGTACTAATCTATGATCCTATGATCCTATGATCCTATATAGATATAGATAGCTGGGTGTGGGTGTTGTGGGCACAGCCAACATCATTGCAGTTACTGTTGAGTGTATCCCCCCACATAGCTGGCCGTAATACTGTACAGTTCATGTTAACAGGTTAGGTAGCTGTCTATCACACTATCTGTGGTTCTACAGCACCTCTCACCCTCCAAAGGGTAGGGGGTGTGCCAACCACACCAGCACACATATGTTTACCGAGTTGAGGATTGCACTACATTGGGGAAGGGGACATATACCCTGCTGGTACCATCGTCAATGACATTAAACTAGCGGACTGCTTATTCCACAATGTGTTGTTCTGCGTAATCTGGCTTGGTGGAATTACATAGGCTACAATGGGTTCCTTGCACAGGTACATACATTCATGTGCACATTATTCTCTGTGTAGTGCATCAACACCAAAGCCTCTGTGTGTTATACACAAACATGTGGTGTGTACCACCCAGTGCAACTACCATTGTCCATTGTAGAAGGGCTGCTAACAGCAGCCACCCTGCACTCACCTGTATACACCACCCCCCAGACCTATCGGCCATGTGGCACAGGTACTAACTGTTATACAGACCTGTGACATGTGTTCACCTGTACCCAGGATATGGCACAGCCAAGGTGTCACCACAGTGCCATACCCCTTGTGAGATATGACAGTAGACCATCCTCCTACTGACACATGCACACCTACAACAGAAATGGATAACATTATGGAAACCACAATCACTCAGTGTTAATAACAGCTATAATGCATCATGGCTGGACAGCTACACTTCCTGACATGTAAGCATTAAATATTACTGCTGAAAACATGTTCACAGCAGTACATTGGTAGGCTGTAGTACAGTCACCGTATGCATCAGAACCATATTAGCCTGTCCCTGCATTGATATTATGGATGATAGGGATGTGGCACAGGTATCATCATATGCACAGGGCGTGTTGTTGATTTGGCAGAGACCTAGACCGGGCCATGTGTTTGACACCATGTGTGTGAGTGAGTGGTTTTAATTACTGATATGGCCATGGTGATGTGGTGTGTGCAGGTATGAGGTTGCCCTAGGTGTGTTTATATTGTGTGTGAGTATGCATGCACACAGTTCTGCATTGTGGCTGCCCTATACAGGTGTTTGTTGGATAGCTGCAGACCATACCAGGCAGGGCGTGCAGTTCACCACCTCCAGCCACAGACACCAGAACTGTGCATGCCAGGGATTCCATGGCCATGTCCAGGTACAAGCCACAATATGGTACTCTCCCCTAATGATGACATATGTCCGCTGTAACCAGGTCCCTGCTGGGACTGGCCATAGCCACGTGCACATGGCCTGCTGTGGTGTGGTGTGGACAGCTCCCCACTAAAATGTTGGGGCTTTTACTACCACTACAGGACTGGCTTGGTGTCCTTGCAAGTCCACGTTGACCTCCAGCTGTTGGTGTTGCTGGCCTATGTCCACATGACCGTTGCACCACTCCCACCACATGCTCTAGCACTGACAATCCACTGTCAATGAGTCCCACCATCTCATCCCAACATCTATCCATGACCTCTGTAAAATAATGGAGGGCACCTGCAAGATCACGGATGTTGTCAGTTACAGCTGAAAGAGTAGCCCTCACAGCCTCAGAAACTGTCTGGTGTACCATTCCACACGTGCCTGTGCCTCCATGACAGCCTGAAACATGTGTCTGGTGGTACCAGATGTGGCACTTCTGCCAGGGGCACAATGATCAGCAGCCTTTCAATGAGCACATCTTTACATCTGCCTATGCGGTACCCTGCCGGATATCTGGCTATGGCTGCTGTGTCCAGACACAGCAGCCATAGATACCACACTGTCTTGTGCACTGTCACTAACTGCCAACTGTCCCTCTGCTATGGTCTCTGGTGATGGGGTATCTATAGGCACTGTGACTGTGTGTGGGGATAGGGTGGATAACAGGGGGATGTCAAATGATGGCGCAGTTTTGGCCTCTGACAACCCCGCCTGTGCCTCAACACACCTATCATAATTTTCAGTGTCTGTATGGACACCGACATCAGATTGCCTGCAGGAAGGACCCTGACCGACCTCACCACCTGTGAGGAGAAATCAAGAAACACACTTTAAGACCAGTATGTCATTGCTTAACAGTACACATACATACACACACACACACACACACACACACACACACACACACACACACACACACACACACACACACACACACACACACACACACACACACACACTGATGTTACACCATAATACTTACCTGTCCCTGAGTTTACAGACTGTCCCAAGTTTATTCTCTTAGGTTATCCATCCTGCATCACTTGGAAACTTACACTCGCTAATATAAATCATTAATATATCATTCTTCTACTTGCCTAGACAAGTGATCACAAAACATGACCTGTTACTCCATTACCTCTTTGACTTGATTGGAGTCGGTTTTACAAAGACTCACTGCTGTCATGCAGTGTTCACCCTGGGTTTGTCCAGACATCGTGAGCATGGCCCACATATGTTAGGGGCTACTAAATTCACTCAATAATGTCACGCAATGGAGTGTCATACGTAACTATTGCTCAGTAGATGCAAGATCTGTTGCTCTATTAACTTATTATGTGGACAACAGTAATATTTGGAAACACTCACTGGTGTTGTCTGGTAATTTCCCAATGCATCTGTAGTGCTGCATACGTGGGTATTCTTTCACCTTTCTGCTGATTGCAATTATAACAGTATACCTGGTGTCTAATTTCCCTCCCAATGCAAGTTCCATGCTACAGACCTTATTATGCTATCAGTTGTCCAGAGATTACGTCAGACAAGTATTCCTGGTGTCTCATGTGTCTGTCCATGTCCATGTACTGCATGATTTCAAAGGGAAGTCGAGAGGTATGAACAACCCCACAATCCCACATGTGCATACATGGACACACAAGCAGACACACTTACACATACACACACACATCCTGCATACATCAACCCCCCTCCACTCTACCAGATTGCACTTACAGACAAAATAACCCCCCCCACTCACGCTTACAGGTGAAGTTGCATGAAGATATTACACACAGACCTCCCATTACCCATCTGCCAACAAGCATGACATATGGTACTCAACAGCATGCAGTGCAGCTATAGGCAATCCATGCTAGCAACAGTGTACATGTGTGTGATGCATGGGCTGTGTTAGTAGGTGATGCCTCTTCCCCTGGAACACACTGCACCCATGTACACAGTATTGCTCTGCACTTGTTCAGCACCCTGGCATGTACTATGCACCATATCTCACAGGTGTACACACGATTGCTGAATGTGTATTACTGTGCCAGTTATGTCTGCTCTGCTGCTCACAGCCCCTATGTGTTTGCCCGACACATACCTGGGATGATATGTGGACAGATGTCCTTTGTGAATGCCTGATGTCTGATTTACAGATTTCATCATCAGTGGTGCATGTGTGGCCAATACGATACAATTACACTGACAATCATCAAACCTTACCGTGGCTATGGGGAATGTACACACCCTTATTGATATGACATTGTCTTCCTTGATATGCCATTGGACCACATTACTGCATATGTTAACATTACATGAATCTGATATGTGACATATGACCTGTACAATCAAATGTAGTGCCAAACAAATGTGTTAGTTGTGCTGATGAATGAGATACATACACGTTGTGGGTACATATGTGTGCATGTCCTTATCATGATGGTTTGTTGCACCTACTGTTATATGTACTACAACAGTCACTTTTCCTGGCAGGGGTATACTAGCATGGGCCATCTGGATTTGCCAGTATTTGGTCAGTCTGCCCTACTCATGTCCCCCAAATCTGCATGATTGCAAGGCCAACTCGTGCACATTCCTTGGAGTTCACACACTGCCATCACAATTGCTGTGGAGTCAGGGTTATGTCTGCCACAGTTCCTGACCCTGACTGTGTACAGATACAGCCATTTGTAGCATTGTTTGGATTCCTGCTGCAGTGCACTGTTGTGTCATGATGACACTCCCTCCCCACCTTCAGCCTTTTTGCAGATGCTTGACAACTATGGCCTAAGCATATGTGTCAGATTGCAGTGTCCCAAACACTGAACACCAAATGTAGCAGCCTAGTCCCAGGTAATGAATGGCAAACATATAGGTGTACATTGGCACCGGCAAGGTACAGATGGGGATGGTGGGCCTGAGGAGGGGTGAGGTGTTGATTGTGCAGCATGTGTATCTTACTTGATACTGTCTGTAGGTTTCCAATGTGGTCTTGGTACACAAGTACAAATTGCAATGTATGCCTTTTGGGAACGTTTTCTGTTATGCATACGCTACCTGTAGAGACGTCTGGCTGATGTTTCCTGTGGTACAACTGTCCCATCTGATTACCCTAGCCCATGGGCCACACATATGCAGAGTCCAGGCAATTGCTGACATGAGTACTGCACAGCTAGTACTTCCTAGACATTTCTGCAACTCCCTCAGTGTTGTGTCATGTTACTAGGCAGCCTGCATGACCGGTTTGCTACATGTGACATCTTCTGTCTTGGATGGCCATCTGTTTATTTCATACATTATTCCTGTCCCATACATCCTCGCCACATACATGACTGTCTGCACTGTTTGCCATGGTATATGCGTTGGTGAGGTATGGCTACATGTCCATCTCCTGGATGCTACCTGTTGGGTATGGGGTCCACGCCATGGCATGTAAGATGTGTGCAAGCCATGGCTGCCTCTGTTGCAGGTAAGTGGGCACATTTGATGGCCAAACATCTTGGACAGCAGACCATTTCTTGGTGTGACATTGGGGACGTGTACTTGTTGGAGGTGCTTTCTCATGAAGAATGTATGTGGTCAGTGCCTCAACAGCTGCTTCCACTATATTTTATCAGGAGTGTGTGCACACATATGCTTCCAGTGTTTGTGAAGGTATGTATTCCCCATATTTGCTATCCTAACGTACGATTCCATATTACACAATCATTGCTCATGTTAGGACCACATTGCAGGTTGTAAGGGTTGTGGACTGCAGTAGTGTGATATGCCGTAGTGTAGATCTGTTACAGTTGCCATTGTAATACTGGTATATACACTGTTGTAGCACTGTATAAGGGTGATGTTTCAAACATGTCCCTACTGTAGGCCATTTGTCCCACCATTGTGTTCATCTCTGTGCACACATTTTGCAATGACAGGATGTTAGTTATATTGCAGGAGTCTGACATACCCTTCAGATACACCATCATGGTGACCACTGTGATGCAGTGCAGTTAACAGCAACAATACGTGAACATGAATGGCATGCATTATGGGTAGGTGTGTTAAATATGTGTATGGAATATACCATGGCCATAAAATGACTGGTGTATTGGCAAACCTGAACAAACACCATACTCACCAGCTACAGGCTGCTGCCCTGGAGGTATAACAGAGGGACCTACATAAGTGTGTGATAGATGTGATGTCAGTAACCACAGCTGTGGCATTGGTACAGGGTGGGTCCAGCATTACAGTGCATCAACAGTACAAGCCCACAATACTAAAGATTATGCACATCTGTTTACTATGCAGCAACAGACTATATATATGTCATCTCACATATGCATGATCTAACTGTACAGATGCGGATGGATATGCAGCAGTGGTCTACTGA